>NW_007726384.1:10216-38002 GCF_000696425.1 Galeopterus variegatus | reverse complement strand
GCGCCTCGCTCAGCCAGTGAGCGGGAACCGGTCTGTATGTGGGATCCGAACCCTCGGGTGGGAGCGCCGCCGCGCTTCCCAAGCGGTGCACTATCCAGTGCACCAACCCCGGTGTTTTCTAATCCTTTGGATATATCCCCAGGAGTGGGATTGCTGGATCATATGGAAATTCTATCTGTAGTTGTTTAAGGAACCTCCATACTGTTCTCTATAATGGCTGTACTAATTTACAGGCCCACCAGCAGTGCAGGAGGGTTCCTCTTTCTTCACATCCTTGTCAGCATTTGTTATTCTCTGTCTTTTTTATAATAACCAGTCTGATTGGGATGAGGTGATATCTCAAAGTGCTTTTGATTTGCATTTCCCTGATGATTAGTGATGTTGAGCATTTTTTCATATACCTGTCGGTCATTTGTATGTCTTCCTTTGGGAAATGTCTATTCAGCTCCTTTTCTGATTTTTTAATTGGATTATTTGGTTTTTTGTTTTAAAGTATTTCATGATATAACAGGAAATGATTTTAATATATGATGAGTAGTAGTTTTCTTTTAAATGCCATCAATCAGATTTAGGAAGTGCCTTTATTTTTTACTTGCTTATATTTTGTGGGTTGCTTGTTTTTCTTTCATGTGGTTTTTTTAAAATCAGGAATTAGTACTGAATTTTGTTAAATGTCTTGGCACCTATTAAGATTGTTAAAAAACAAAATTATAGCAAATCTGGTTTTGTAGATCTTAATTGGTTTTAGTTGTGATTCTAGAATCAGGCAGCAGTCTGAACCAAAAATGGTTCCAAATGTTCCATCCCACCACATGTGCAGGTTATATTTATAGCCATAGGTAAGGAAATGACATACAATAACCTGATTGGCTCTAGTAGGCATTTGCATTATATGGTCATGTTTTGGCAACTTTCAGTCTCTGATTGTCTGGAGATTCAGTTGCTATGATTGGCTGAGAATTGGCTACTTGTTACAAGAATATACTCCCAGATTAAGCTACAATCTGTTTATGCATCAAGTTGGGTTACATATGATTATGTACAGAGAAATCTTTAGGACAAACTTAAAATATGTATGGAGGCAGCTTTAGGCAAAACTTACTTCAGTTTAACAAGATGTTCATGTGAGTTTTCTCCTTTAACCTTCGAATTCATTTTCTTAATGTTGAACCACTTATGTTCCTATGATAAAGTTATTTAGTCATAATCTATTTTGCATAATGTATTTAAAATTTTTGTCATTTATGTTTCTAAAAAAGATTGAACTACTGTTTTCTTTACTTACATCTTTCTCCCTTCTCTTCTTTCTGTGTTCCCCTGAATTTTGCCATTATCATTTTGGTATCCCCATAAAATAAGTTGGGTAGCTTCTCATCTTTTTCTGTGTTCTGGAATAAAGGTGTCTAGTCCTGGTGTAATTTTGATATGTACATTGACCACTTCTGCTATATTTATTACTGTATTCTAATTGCCTACCTCTTCTCGAATGACTTCTGAAATTTCTGTAGAAAACAATTGATTTAATCTAAACTTTTAAATTAGTTGGCATAAAATTGTATATATTTTTATTACCCTTTAAACCTTCTCTATGCATACCATTATTAATTAATTTTTAATTTTCCTATGGTACCCTCCTGTACTTTCTGTGTCTTCTAATTGTTTTTGGACTTTTTCTTGGCTTCAAAATACCTTTTCCTTATCATATTTTGGGCCGTTGATCTTCTGTTTCTCAATAAATAAGGTACTATATGCTCTTAGTTTTCTAGAAAGTTCTACATTTAATACCTTAACGTCTTTTTTCTGGTTTTTACAATGTGTCAACCAAAGTAAATTAACCATCTGGTTGAGATATAAAACAAAACTTATTTGAGAACTCAGTAAATGATTCTAGAATTGTCCAGACCAAAATGGTTCAGAATGCTTCACCTCACAGCATGTGCAGGTCATATTTATAGCCAGAGGAAAGGAACTGACATACAGAAACAACGTGATTGGTGGCAGTTGGCATTTGGCCTTATATGGTCATGTTTTGGCAGCATTCAGTTTCTGATTGCCTGGAGGCCCAGTTGCTAAGATTGGCTGAGACTCAGTTGCTTGGTTACAAGGGTATACTCTTCTATTAAGTCACTGTCTGTTTATATATCAAGTTAGGTTACATTTTGCTATGTATGGAGAAGCTTTTAGGTCAAACTCAAAACATATATGGAGGCAGCTTTAGGCCAAACTTGTTTCAGAGCATTCCAGTTAAAATGAGCCTATAGCTTGAGCTGAGGTGGCCTCTTAGCATCATTTTAGATGATTTAACCAGATTGATGCTATTTTTATTTTTGTCAAGTGCTTTCAGGGATTTATTTTTTTTTTAAAAAACATTTTCTGACACTTTAATGGATTTGAGGCAATAAAAGAGATGAACTCATGTTGTGAGCCTTACATGAATATATCCAACTGAATCTGGTAAGTGCCAGTAAATCTATTAACTCCATTTCCTTAGATTATTTGATAAACCACAACATACAATTTCTGTAGTACCCCAGATAATTAAGAGTTTACTGTAGTTCCTTTTAAAAATAATATACAATCATACCTTGTCCTAAGTAGAGAGGCTAGAGTATTAGGCAGATATAAGGGAAGTTTGTAAGGTTTGTTGTAACTTGGATTTGAAAGTGAGTGATAAATAGAAGGATTCAGGTGCTAGGTGACTGACATGCTTATACTTGGATAATTTCTATTAAAATAAGGTTGGGTTTTTAGACTAGCTGCCCTAGATTTTGGCTCTCAGATTTCAAACAAGACACGTTTCTTTCTTATGGCGCCAATCAGCCTCTCAGTGCCATCTCTGCCAAGTCCCATCATAACACGGTGCAATACTAAACTAAAGAACAGTATATATAAACATGGCCTTTTATGTTCCCTCAGCATAAGGTTATCTTCATGACTTCAAGGCTCCAGCACAGGGACCTGAGTGCAATAAATATTTGTTGTACTTAAAACTGCTTGTTTGGATACAGGCATAATTTGTTTTATTGCACTTTGCTCTCTTGTGCTTCACAGATACTGCATTTTTTACAAATTGAAGGTCTCTGACACCCCTGCCTTGAATAAGTCTTTTGGAGCTACTTTTCCCAACAGATGTGCTCACTTCATGTCTCTGTGTCACATTTTGGTAATTATTACAATACTTCAGACTTTTTCACTATTATTGTATTTGTTATCTTGATCTGTGATCAGTGATCTTTGTTATTATTATTGTAGTTGTTTTGTGGTGCTGTGAACCACACCCATATAAGACAGTGAACTTAATAAACATTGTCTGTGTTCTCACTGCTTGTTTCTTTGTCTCTCTTCCTTTCCCCAGGCCTCCCTATTCCTTGAGACACAATACTGAAATTAGGCGAATTAATAACCTTAACAATGGTCTCTAATCATTCAAGTGAAAGGAAGAGTTGCACGTCTCTCACTTTAAATCAAAAGCTAGAAATGATTAAGCTTAGTGTGAAAAGCATGTCAAAAGCTGAGACAGACTGAAAGCTAGGCCTCTTGTACCAGTTAGTCGAGTTGTGAACACAAAGTAAAAGTTCTTGAAGGGAGTTAAAAGCGTTAGTCCAGTGAACGCATGAATGATAAGAAAGCCAAACAGCCTGATTGCTGATATGGAGAAGATTTTAGTGGTCTGGGTAGATTAAATCAGCCACAACATTTCCCTAAGCCAAAGTCTAATCCAGAGCAAAGCCCTAACCATCTTCATTTCCATGAAGACTGAGAAAGCTGAGGAAGCTGCAGAAGAAAAATATGAAGCTAGCAGAGGTTGGTTCATGAGGTTAAGGAAAGAAACTGTCTCCATAACACAAAAGTACAAGGTGAAGCAGCAAGCGCTGGTGTAGAAGCTGCAACAAGTTATTCAGAAGATCTAGCAAAGATCATTCATGAAGGTGGCTACACTAAGCAATAATCTAAATGAAACAGCCTTGTATAAGAAGAAGATACCATCTAGGACTTTCATAGCTAGAGAGAAAAAGTCAACATCTGGCTTCAGAGCTTCAAAGGACAGGCCAACTCTCTTGTTAGGGGCTAACACAGCTGGTAACTTTAAGGTGAAGCCAGTGCTCATTTGCCGTTCCAGAAATCCTTGGGTCCTTAAGAATTATGCAAAATCTACTCTTCCTGTGCTCTGTAAATGGAACAATGAAGCCTGGATGATAGCACATCTGTTTACAGCATGGTTGACTGAATATTTTAAGGCCACTCAATAGATGTACTGCTCAGAAAAAGATTCCTTTCAAATATTACTGCTCATTGACAATATACCTAGTCACCCAAGAGTTCTGATGGAGTTGTACAAGGAGATTAATGTTGTTTTCATGCCTGCTAACACCACATCCATTCTGCAGCCCCTGCATCAAGGAATAATTTTGACTTTCAAGTTTTATTATTTAAGAAATACATTTCATAAGGCTATAGCGATTCTGCTGATGAATCTGGGCAAAGTAAATTGAAAATCTTCTGGAAAGCATTCACAATTCTAGATGCCATTAAGAACATTCATGATTTATGGGAGGAGGTCAAAATATCAACATTAACAGGAGTTTGAAAGAAGTTGATTCCAGCTCTCATGGACGACTTTCAGGAGTGGAAGACTTCAGTGGAGGAGGTAACTGCAGATGTGGTGAAAATAGCAAGAGAACTAGAATTAAAAGTGCAACCTGAAGATGTGACTGAATTGCTGCAATCTCATGATCAAACTCGAACAGATGAGGAGTTGCTTTTTATGGATGAGAAAAGAAAGTGGTGTCTTTAAGATGGAATAGACTTCTGGTGAAGATGCTGTGAACATCGTTGAAATGACAACAAAAGATTTAGGATATTACATAGACTTAGTTGATAAATCAGTGGCAGGGTTGAAGAGTATTGGCTCTGATTTTGAAAGAAGTTCTACTGTAGGTAAAACACTATCAAACAGCACCGCATGCTACAGAGAAATCCTTCTTGAAAAGAAGAGTCAACTGAGGTTTCTAACTTCATTGTTGTTTTATTTTAAGAAATTACCACAGCTGCCCCTACCTTTGGTAACCACCACCTTGATCAGTCAACATTGAGGCAAGGGCTGGCCGATTAGCTCACTTGGTTAGATTGCAGGGCTGATAACACTGGCCAGCCACACCCTCCAAAAAGAAAAAAAATGTATTTGGGCTGGCTGGTTAGCTTAGTTGGTTAGAGCACAGTGTTATAATACCAAGGTCAAGGGTTTGGATCACCATAATGGCCAGCTGCAAAAAAATAAAGAAAAATTGAGCCAAGATTCTCTGCCAGCAAAAAAGATTAAGACTTGCTGAAGGCTCAGTATTAGCATTTTTTAGCAACAAAGGTTTTTAATTAAGGTACATACGTTTTTTTAGACATAATGTTATTACACACTTATTAGACTACAGTATAGTATAAACATAATTTTATATGCACAGGAAACCAAAAATGCGCATAACTCACTTTATTGCGATATTCACTTTATTGTGGTGGTCTGGAACTAAACCTGCAATATATCTAGGATATGCCTGTATTTGTCAGGAAGATGTCAGTTGGGATCACCCTGCTTATTAAACCTGGATAAGATCAGCTCAAATATCCTTTGCTCATCTTGTGGAAAGTCTAAGTGCTCTTGCCAAGATTTCTGTAAATTCCTGGAGACATATTTCTCCCAGTCAGCTCTGATTTTGACTTTCAACTTCTCCATTCATTGTCTTCCTTTAATTCCATATGGCATCGTCTTGGATGTAGGACATATCGGTATGTCATCATCCCACCTTCAGATAACACATGAAATAACTCTGTTGTGGACTTTTGTAAAAGATTCAGTACTATCAATGAGAAGTGTTACACTGCATTAAATAGCAGAAAATTTAAAATTGAATATTATATTTTTTTATT
The DNA here is from genome assembly GCF_000696425.1 of Galeopterus variegatus. Taxonomy (NCBI): domain Eukaryota; kingdom Metazoa; phylum Chordata; class Mammalia; order Dermoptera; family Cynocephalidae; genus Galeopterus; species Galeopterus variegatus. The sequence goes on along the minus strand of NW_007726384.1, from coordinate 32,083 downwards.
TTTAAAAAGTCATTTGGTCAGTTCTGTCAGTTCAGGCACCAACCTTCTAATCATATTGTCTGGTCTTCGCTTTGTCTCTTTAGTTCCTTTACTTTTCCTCACTCTTCTGCTCTCCCTTATCCACCACCAATACTGTTAATGTATTATACAGAACAGTTTAAAAATCTCATTGCTGTCTCTTTCCAGCAATTGTCTGGAGCTTTGCATTTGTGGAGACGTGAGTATATTATTTTATTCAGAGTTGACCTGATTCAAGGGAATTAATTATTGCTAACCAAACTCACATGAATTCGATATATCCAGAATTTCAACTAAAATATTTTTAACAGGGATGAATATACCTCTTCAGAGATCCTAAAACATGTTCTTTTTTTTGATTATTTAATTTAATTTAATTTTACTTCTCAAAATACATTGTACTTGACTTTCATGCCCCTTTACCTGTTCCTCTCCCCCCATCCACCCCCTCCACATTGTATCTCTGCACTTGGCTTAAATAGTTCAAGGAATTTTTTGTGGTTATTCTGTCTTCTTCCCCTCACCCTTTATTTGTTTGTGTGTTTATGTATTTATTAATTTTTAGCTCCCATAAATAAGTGAGAACATGTGGTATTTCTCTTTCTGTGCCTGACTTGTTTCACTTAATATAATTTTCTCTAAGTCCATCCATGTTGTTGCTAATGGTAGTATTTCATTCTTTTTTTATAGCAGAGTAGTAATCCATTGTGTAGATGTACCACAATTTCCTTATCCACTCATCAGATGATGGACATTAGGGCTGGTTCCGGCTCTTGTCTATTGTATATAGAGCTGCAATAAACATTGGAGTACAGGTATCCCTTCAGCTTGATGATTTCCATTCGTCTGGGTATATTCCCAACAGTGGAATAGCTGAGTCATATGGTGGATCTATCTGTAATTGTTTGAGGAACCTCCATACCATTTTCCATAAAGGCTGCACCATTTTGGAGCCCCACCAACAGTGGATGAGAGTTCCTTTTTCTTCACAACCTCTCTAGCACTTATCGTTCTCAGTCTTTTGGATATTAGCTGTCCTAATTGGAGTGAGATGGTATCTCAGTGTGGTTTTGATTTGCATTTCCCAGATGTTGAGTGATATTAAGCACTTTTTCATGTGTCTGTTGGCCATTCATATATCTTCCTTTGAAAAATGTCTGTTCAGCTCCTTTGCCCATTTTTTAATTTGGTTATTTTTTTGTCGTAAAGTTGTTTGTGTTCCTTGTATATTCTGGATATTAATCCTTTGTCAGATGTATATTTAGCAAACATTTTCTCCCACTCTGTTGGTTGTTTTTTTTTTTTTTTACTCTGTTGATTGTTTCTTTTGCTGTGCCGAGGCTTTTTAGCTTGATATAATCCCATTTGTTTATTTTACCTTTAGTTGCCTGTGCTTTTGGGGTCCTATTCATGAATTCTGTACCCACTCCTACTTCCTGGAGTTTTCCCCTATGTTTTCATTAAGGAGTTTAATGTTTCAGGATGTATATTTAATTTTTAATCCACTTTGAGTTGATTTTGGTTTATGGTGACAGATGCGGGTCTAATTTCATTCTCCTACATATGATTATCCAGTTTTCCCAGCACCGTTTGTTGAAAAGGCAGTCTCTTCCCCAGTATGTAGACTTGCTGCCTTTGCCAAAGATCAGATGGCTGTAGGCATATGGGTTAATTTCTGGGTTCTCTATTCTGTTCCATTGATCCATGTGTGTGTTTTTATGCCAGTACAATGCTGTTTTGGTTATTATAGCTTTGTAATATAGTTTAAAGTCAGGTAGTGTTATGCTACCAGCTTTATTTTTTTTTGGCTCAGGATTGCTTTGGCTATGTGGGGTCTTTTGTTGTTCCATATAAATGTATGGATAGCTTTTTCCATCTCAGAGAAAAATGTCATTCAAATTTTGATTGGGATTGCATTGAATTTGTAGATCACTTTGGGCAATATTGACATTTTCACAATGTTAATTCTTCCAATCCAAGAGTAAGGAATATCTTTCCATCTTCTTGTGTCCTCTTTAATTTCTCTCAACAGTGGGTTGCAGTTCTTTTCATAGAGATTTTTCACATCCTTGGTCAGCTTTATTCCTAAATATTTTATTTTTTTAGCAGCTACTGTAAATGGGCTAGCTTTCTTGATTTCTTTTTCTGCATGTTCATTGGTGGAGTATAGAAATGCTACTGATTTTTTTGTGTTGATTTTGTACCCAGCAACTTTACTGAAATCATTTATCAACTCTAGGAGTTTTTTTTTTTTATAGAAGCTTTAGGCTGTTCAATATATAGGATCATATCATCTGCAAACACAGACAGTTTGACTTCATCATTTCCAATCTGGATGCCCTTTATTTACTTCTGTTTTCTGATTGCTCTGGCTAGTACTTCCAACACCATGTGGAACAGGAGTGGTGAGAGTGGACGTACTTGTCTAGCTCCTTTTCAGGATGGTATTGGCAGTGGGATTATCATATATAGTTTTAATTGTGCTTGGATGCTTTCCATTTATATCTAACTTGTTGATAGTCTTTATCTTGAATGAATGTTGAATTTTGTCAAATGCTTTTTCAGTGTCTGTAGAGATGATCATATGTTTTTTGTCTTTGCTTTTATTGATGTGGTGCATCACATTTATTGATTTGCATATGTTGAACCAACCTTGCATCCTGGGATGAATCTCACTTGATCATGGTTTATAATTTTCTGTATTCGTTGCTGTGTTCTGTTAGGTAGTATTTTATTGAGGATGTTTGCATCTATATTCATCAAGGATATTGGCCTGTAGCTTTCTGTTTTTGATGGATCTTTGGTTTTGGAATCAGGGTGATATTTGCCTCATAGAATGAGTTTGGGAGAATAGTGTCTGTTTCAGTCTTTTGGAACAGTTTGTAGAGAATTGGTACCACTTCCTCTTTGAAGATTTGGTAGAATTCTTCAGTGAACCTGTCCTGTCCTGGGCTTTTCTTTGTTGGGAGCCTTCTGATAACAGCTTCAATCTCTTTTATTGTTATTGGTCTGTTCAGATTATCTATATCTTCTTGCCTCAATTTTGGTTGCTTGTATGAATCCAGAAATTTATCCATTTCCTCCAGATTTTCAAATTTGTTGCCATATAGATGTTTATACTAGTCTGTAATGATTCCTTATATTTCTGAGGTGTCAGTTGTAATTTCATCTTTTTTATTTCTAATTTTTGCTATTTGGGTCTTCTCTCTTCTTTTCTTAGTCTTGCTAAAGGCTTGTCAATTTTATTAATCTTTTCAAAGAACCAACATTTGTTTCATTGATCTTTTGTATAGTTTTTCATGTTTCTATTTCATTTAGTTCTGCTCTGATCTTAATTATTTCTTTCCATCTACTAACTTTAGGTTTGGATTGTTCTTGTTTTTCTAGATCTTTGAGGTGAAGTGTTAGGTTATTTGCCATCTTTCCATTCTTCTGAAGTAAGCATTTAATGCAATAAATTTCCCCCTTAAAACTGCTTTTGCAGTATCCCACAGGTTTTGGTATGATGTGTCATTATTTTCATTAGTTTCAAGAATTTTTTTGATTTCCTGTTTAATTTCTTCTTGGACCCACATGTCATTAAGTAGAATGTTGTTTAATTTCCATGAGTTTGTAGTTTTCAGAGTTTCCTTTATTATTGATTTCTAATTTTAATCCAATGTGATCAGAAAAAAATACATGGAATAATTCCAAATTTTTAAAAATTTGTTAAGACTTGCTTTGCGACCTAACGTGTGGTCGGTCCTGGAGAATGTTCCATGTGCTGATGAGAAGATTGAATATTCTGAGGATGTTGGGTGGAATGTTCTGTAGGTATCTGCCAAATCCAATTGGTCTAAAGTATTGTTTAGATCTTTTGTTTCTCTGTTAATTTTTTGCCTAGATGATCTGTCCAATGATGAGAGTGGGGTGTTCAGGTCCCAAACTATTGTGGTGCTAGTGTCTATTTCTTTCTTAAGATCTGATAGTGTTTGCTTTGTAAATCTGGCTTCTCTGACGTTAGGTGTGTATATATTTATGATTGTTATGTCTTTTTGATGGATAGATCCTTTTATCATTATATATTGGCCATATTTATCTCTTTTAATGGTTTTTGCTCTAAAGTCTATTTTATCTGGTATAAGAATAGCTACTCCAGCTCGTTTGTCATTTCTTCTTGCATGATATATCTTTTTCCATCCTTTCACTCTTAGTCTATGTGTCTCTTTACAGGTCAAGTGAGTCTCTTGAAGACAACGTAGTGTTGGGTCCATCTTTTTAATTCAGTCAGTCAGTCTGTGTCTTTTGAATGGGCAATTTAGTCTCTTTACATTCAGAATTATTATTGAAAGGTGTTGATTTACTGCAAGCATTATACTGATATTTGTTTAGATGTCTTAAGTATCTTTTGTTCCTTTCTTTCTAATTTTCTGTTTGTCTTCTGTATTTGTTGGTTTCTTGGAGTGATAGATAAAATATTTTGTCTTTTTTTAGTTAGCATTATTGTTTTGCTGGTAGCAATTGTGTATTCATGGTAGTGATGATTGTTTTTGTGGTATCAAACCCAGTACTTCCTTGAGAATTTCTTGTAGGGCTGGTTGTGTGGTAGTGAACTCCCACAATTTTTGTTTGTCTGAGAAATATACTATTTGTCCTTAATTTCTGAAGGATAGCCTTGCTGGGGAAAGTATTCTTGGCTAGCAGTTTTTGTCCTTTAGTGTTTTGAATATATCCTCCTATTCTTTTCTGGCTTTTAGATTTTCTGATGAAAAGTCTGATGTTATTCTGATTGGGGCTCCTTTATAAGTGACTTGCTGCTTCTTTCTTGCAGCTTTTAAGATTCTCTCTTTGTCTTTGATTTTTCTCAGTTTGATTGTCATATGTCTTGGAGAGGACCTTTTTGGGTTGAATGTGTTTGGTGATGTTTGGGCTTCCTGAATCTGGGGATCTGTGACTTTCCCTATACCTGGGAAGTTTTCTGCTATTATCCCATTGAGTATGCTTTCAATGCCATTTCCTTTTTCCTCCCCTTCTGGAATACCCATGATTCAGATATTTGAGCACTTAGGGTTGTCCATTGTCTCTCTTAAATTTTCTTCATTTTTACAAATTCTTTAATCTTTTTCTTTTCTTTTCTTTTTCTTTTTTTCTTTTCTTTTTTTCTTTTTTCTTTTTTTTTTATTTTTTGGTCTGCTTGTGATAATTCAAACATCCTGTCTTTGAGGTCAGAAATTCTCTCTTCTACTTGTTCATGTCCACGGGTTAAACTCTCTGTTGTATTTTTTAATTTCATTGAAAGAATCCTTCAGCTCCACAAGCTCAGCTACATTCTTTTTCATGGCATTGATTTCTTTGTACACTTCTTCTTTTAGATCCTGTATTTTTTTTCTCATTTCATTGTATTGTTTCACTGAGTTTTCTTGTTTCTCATTTAGTTTCCTTAGAATAGTTACTCTAAATTCCTTGTCTGTCATTTGAAAGACTTTCTGTTCTATAGGATCTAGCACTTGTAAGTTATTAATTTCCTTTGGTGGCAATGTACTTTCTTGATTTTTCATATTTCTGGTTTCTTTCCTTTGGTGTTTTGTCATTGTGGATGGGGGTATCACAGCACTCATTTCACCATAATGTCTGGCTTGGATCCTGAAGGGTCTGCTGCTTCTGGACGGTAGAAACTAGCCTGGACCAGAAGTCCCGCCTCACTTGCCTTCACTGGCTTGTCAGGCTTGGGTCGTGGAAGCCCATTCCTCTCAGGTTGCTCATGGAGACGGACTGCCTGCGCCAGAAGTCCCACCCTGACCCTGTCTGCCTTCTCTGGCCGGCAGGCTCGGGGTTTGTGGGCCCAAAAGCTCCAAAGCTCCAAAGTCGCTTTAGGAAATGGTGAGCAACCCAAACTGGGGTGCCGAGGTGGTTGGCTGCTGTCCATTCCAGCACAGACCTCGGGTTCTCCATCACTGCTCCTCAAAAGCTGCAAATTGGTTGCTCTGTGAGAGAGAGCAACACCAGGAACTGACTACTCTACCATCTTGACCCTTCAAAAACTCCTAAAACATGTTCTGAATCTCAGGTAAGTTTCATTGGCTCCACAAATTAAACAGCCTTCCCCATCAATGGAGTTCAAAGATAACTTTGTATCTAGAGACCCAATTTTCAATTTTTTTTTAAATGTGTAAAACATTTACAGATTAATCTTAATTTAACTTATGTGCAAATCAGACAAAGGATAATTTTCTTTCAGGATAGTCACAATAGTACAAATGTCACATTTATGTTGTGTACTACAGAGAAAAGCCCTTTTATCTTAGCCCCAGATTTTGGAATTCGTATTTATTTTATGGAGCCCAAATCATATTCATCAATTTCAGTGACACTAAAGTACTAATATTGATGACCATATTCAAAATTTAAGTTAGTGATCTTTGAACTTAGTATTAGCTTTTCTCTAGAAGTTAAAAGGCCATAGGTAACATCAGATATGAGCTTCATGTGATTCAGTTCATCAAACATATATGAAGTGTTTGATATCTGACAAGTATTGAAGAGAATTAGTAAGATATGATTCTTGCTTTTAAAAATGTTACAGGCTAGTAGTGGAAAGAGGCGTTCTATGAAGGGACATCTAACAAGTAGTGCTTGTTTTTTGAGTACTAAAGTCTCCACTCTCCTGTTCTTCTTAATTATAAGCATTCACAGTTGTTAGGTAACACTCACAGAGAGTTTCCCAGCCTTTATGGTCTAAAACCATTATAGCCACCATTCTGTTCCTTGAGTACATGCACCCTGCTCCTCCTGCCTTTGAGCTTTTGTGCTAGCTGTTCCCTTTCTCTGTAACATTATAACCCCAGATATGAACATGCGCATTCCTTCACTTTTTTCAGATCTCTGCTCGATGTCACCTCAAGGTGGAGGTTTTCCCTGATCATCCTATATGTCATTCTCTAGTTTATTCCCTTAGCCTGCCTTATTTTTCATCTTGACACTTACTGTCACATATTCCTCATCCTCATTTGAATATAAGCTCCACAAAAACGACTTGTTCTGTTTTTTCACTGCCATGTTCCCAGCGCCTAGAATGGTGCCTGACATAAGAGGCACACAATACATGCTGAATGATGAATGATTAATATTTAATTTCTTGGATCTGCCTAGGGATTAAATAAATTATTTTGTTATTTATATGATATAGAAAAGTACTTTTAACTTAAAATGTTTTATTTTAGATAAGTTAATGATTAATTATATAAAATGCACTTAAAAACAATTTTTAATCATATTAAATACATACAAAAAATTTTATTTGCTTTCATTTAACAAGCCCTGCACATGCCATAATTTACTTTTTTTTATGTGAGAAGAAACATGGTATGTGAACTGATTTTTCAAATGATATATAAAATTTATATATGTTGGTCGTGTAAATTTAACTGTTTAAGTTTTTTATGTTTCCTTTCATATATCAAAATAAAATAGCTAAAATTTATATACTGTGTAATATTCCCAGGCATTGTTCCAAACATATAATAACTCAATTAATCCTCACAACAACCTCTGAAGTAGATACTATTATGATCTCAATTTTCAAAATGAGAAAGCTAAGTCACAAATATGTTAAGTCTGCCCAAGTTCCCACAAATTTAAACTCAGAATTGACGCTGACATTCTTTGCAGGAAGTGTTTTACAAAATAATAAATTACAAGTATGAATTGTTATTGTTCCCAATAAATGAAAAGCAAAATAGGATATAATCATCACTACATTTTCTATTTTTAACAATTGTTTTTGAAATAGAGGTATATTTTAATAGATATGATGAATGAAAATTTTGGTTGGATTATTGCAGTGCATGGGTCTGGTGGAGATCATCCCAAAGCAAGTTTGCATACATATTATCGGTATCATGCTCCTTATTCCCTTTGTCTGTCAGCACTCCTGATTCTTGTGCTTCTTGTGTTTAACTAATGGACCACCATGGGTACAAAACTTTAAAAATAATGTGGCTAAGAATGAAAAATACTTAAAATAAAATAATATTCAAAACCACTACCAAAGCAAGCATTGTTCAGCTATATGATAAATTAATTGAGAGTTTGAGTCATGGGTATCATGAGCATTCTTATCTGTTCTCTATTAACTGCCACATCTGCTCACTCCATATTGACTTGGAGACTTTAGCTGTTTCATTTTTAAGGGAGATATTTTAATAATATTTTATTTAAAAAATTAATAATAATTAAAATTGAACTCCTGGAATATCACTTGTTATGAAATGCTATTGTTGTCTATTAAATAATGTGTGTGTGTGTGTGTGTGTGTGTGTGTGTGTGTGTGATTGCTCTGTTGTTTGATATGTGAATGTTCAACTTTCAAGGCGATGCCAGTTTTTTTCTTAGGTATACTAATTTCTACTCCCACCAGCAATGTATAAAAGATCATAGAGGTCAAAAGATATTTACTCATATCTTCTGATAAAAGTTTTAAAATTTCTTTTGACAAATAAATCTGAAATACATTTGGAATTTATATTTATCTATGGATGAGGCCACAATACAATTTCATTTTTTCCATGTGGGTAAGTCTTCTCCAGGTCCATTTATCAAATGGTTCCTTCTTCCCCACTAATCTTCTATGCCAATGTTAGAAAAAAAAATTAATTGGGAGACTACTAAGCTGAGGTGGCTCCAGTGCCCTGGGTTCTTATGTGAACAAACTGAAACCCAACTCAGTGTAAACATTTATGTCCTAGAAAAATTAAACTTAAGCTCAACCAATCACAAACTGCCAGCTAACCTTTAACCAGAGACTTTAGGCCACTGTTTACTTTAGCCAATCAAATATTTTCTTTGTCTGGTTTTCTAGAACACTTTATACAAGTTTTCCCCTTGTGCCCTTTTGGTGGAGTCCCAACTTCTTGTAGTCTTTCACTGCTTGATTCGTGAATTGCTGTCTGCTCAAATGAACTCTTTAGAAATTTAATGGGCCTAAGTTTATCTTTAAATACCATGTTTGTCATAAATCAACATTCCAAGTATGCATGGGTCTGTTTCTAGGTCTCTACTGTACTCTATTGGAAAATGTGTTTATTTTGAGGACAATACCACAGAGTCCTGATTACTATAGCATCATAATTATACCTGCTATCAGGTATGGTATTATCCCTATCTTTACTCTCCCTATTTCTATTTAAATTTTAGAAGTAGCTTGTCAAGTTTCACAGAAAAACCCTGCTGGGGTTTTGAATGGAGTTGCATTACAATCCAATTTGGAGAGAATGGACATATGTACAATGTTGTCTTCCAATTAATGAACATGTGATATTTCCCCATTTAATTAAGACTTCTGTAATACATTTCAATGCTTTTTAATACTATTTTTTCATATTGAGCCATGCACATCTTTTTTGAGATTTATTTGCAAGTACTTTATAGTTTATTTTGCTATTATAAGTGTTGTCTTTCTTAAAAAAAAAACTGTTTCCTAGTTGTTTGCGCATGTATACAAATGCAGAATTGGCATTTGTAAATTCATCCCTTTTTCAGTCAGGGTAATTGAGGCCTAATTGACATGAGTAAAATCCACCTTTTAAAAAATTATACAGGTATATGAATTTTGGCAAACACTACCAAAATCAAGATATGAGAGAGTTCAATCACTTTCCAAAATTCCCTTATGCCCCTTTATAGTCATCCCCTACTACCATCCCCTACTACTGGCAGCCACTGATATGTTTCCTTATAGTTTTACATTTTTGAAAATGTGATATAAATGGAATCATATAGTAGCCTTTTGAGTCAGGCTTTTTTCACTTAGCAAAATGCATTTGAGATCCCTCTGTGTTGCCGTGTACATCCATAGTGCATTCCATTTACTTACCAAGTAGTACTCTGTCGGGGGTCTCCGGCGGCTACACGGGACCCCAACAGGTTTTTCCTTTCCCTAGAGGGTTGGGGCCAAAGGGATTGCCCTTTTCTCCCCTCCAGGATGCGGGGCGAAAAGAGATTCCAAGAGATGGGTGAGCACGCCGCTGCTCTCCCAGATAGGGAACAAATACATACACACGCAGCAGGGGTTCTGTCAGGCAGTTCTGTTTATTGTAACACAAAAGATCATATTTATATGCTTAGCAGGCGGGGATTTCCAAGCTTAGGCCAATCCTTGAAAAGGTCAAATGTGCATGTGCCTTGCTTCTCTATGCTTAGCCCTCCCCCTTAACTTCCCTTGGATGCCACCTTTTACCCGTTTAGGCCATCTGTTGTTTTTGCTTAGAAAAAGGGCACGGTCCCATAGTATTCCATTGTTTGGATGTACCACACAGTTTGTTTGTCCATTTACCAATTGTTTCTGGTTTTTACAATTATAAATAAAGCCATTAAAATATTCACATGCAGATATTTTTTTGAAAATAAATTTTATATCTCTTTGGTAAATATGTAGGAGTGAGATTGCAGGGTTGTATGGTTTAGTGTTTGTTTAACTTTATAAAAAAAAACTGCCAAACTGTTCTCCAAAGAGACTGTACTTTTGCATTCCCATCAGTAATGTATGAGAGTTGGGAACTATAGAACTCTGTGCGCATTACTCCATTCAAACCCCTTCACTAAGTGATGACAAACTCTCTAGCATGGCTTTTAGCAGCATAAGGTTGTGTCCCTAGGATGACCCAGCCCCCATTAAAATGCCTGCCTGAGAAGCTCAACACTGCCAGGAGAATTTATTGTTTGTTCCAGCCAACACCTGATGATAGGCCCTTGACCTCCCTTTCTTAGATTGTTTACTAAAAATGGCTTACAATTGTGGCTTCCCCCCCGTCCCTTTAAATGTATATGTATCAAATTGGTGTTCTAAATTTTTTAGCAAGAACCAAATTAAATAACTGATATTTTTCAAAAAAAGAAATAAATGTATATGAAATGTAATCAGGAAGGATAGGGCCTCTATCTCCCAGTTTCTGTGACAGGATAGAATCCTTACTTCCATAGTTGCCAGCTAGAGACATGGCTGGCCTAATCACATTTACACTGACCAACCCTTTGGAATTTTTCACTTTAGTCCTGCTTCCTCTCCATCCCTACTGCCTCATTCTTACTTTAAAACACCAAGCCACTTCTGCACAAAGAGGAATGGAGCTCAGCTCTTTTACCTACTATCAGTAATTGCTGAATAAAATCTATTTTCACCATTTTAACTTTATCTTAACTTTATTTATCTTGTGACAGTTCCAGTTGTTCTGCATCCTCGCTAGCACGTGGTATTGTATTTCTAAACTTTATTTTATTAAGTGTATACTGGCATCTCATTAAGTTTTAATTTGATTTTCCTTAATGACTAATGATGTTGAACATATTTTTTTTCATGTGCTTATTTGATATTTGTTTATTTTCTTTGGCAACGTGTCTGTTCAAATCTTTTGCCCATTTTGTCACTGGGTTTTATGTTTTTTAATTATTAAATTTTGTAAGTCCTTAATATATTCTGTATACCAGTCATTTATCAGATATTGGTTCTTCAAATTTCTTCTCCTAGTCTGTATTATCTTTTCATTCTCTTTCAAAGCAGACGTTTTGCATCTTGATAACATTTAATGTATCCATTTGTTTCTTTTATGGGTTTTGATTTTGGTGTCATATCTAAGAAATATTTTACCTAATTCAAAGTTACAAAGATTTTTCTCCTACTTTTTCATCCAAGAGTTTCATACTTTTGGTTTCACATTTAGGTTTGTTACCATTTAGAATTAAATTTTGTATGTGGTGGGATATGAGTCAAGGTTCATTTTGGGGGGATATGGCCTTTCATTAGTTCAAGCACCATTTGTTGCACCTTGGTCAAAATTCAACTGGATATGTATGTGTGGGTATGCTTCTGGAATCTATATTCTGCTTCATTGATCTGCGTGTTTGTCCTTTCGCCAATACCACATTATCTTGATTACTGTAGTTTTAGAGTAAGTCTTGAAATTAGATAATGTGAGCTTTTCACCTTTTGTCCATTTCAAAATTATCTTGGCTATTCTAATTCATTTGCTTTTCAATATCAATTTTAGAGTCAGCTTGTCAATTTCTATAGAAAATTTCCCTGGGATTTTTATTGCATTGGGATTATAGACCAATTTTAGGAGAATTTACATTTTAACAATATTGAGTGTTCTCATCTATGAACACAGTATATCTTTCCTTTATTTTAGGTCTCTTTGATTTCTTTCCTTAGTGTTTCGCAGTTTTTTTGTTGTTTTTTTTTTTCTTTTTCCTTTTTGTCTTTTTTCGTGACTGGCAATGGATCGCAACCCTCAGTGTCACGCCTGTACCGGACTGGGACCGGCAACGAGATCGCAACCCTCGGTGTTGCTCCCGCACCTCGCTCAGCCAGTGAGCGGCCGGTCTGTATGTGGGATCCGAACCCTCAGGGGGAGCGCCACCACGCTCCCAAGTGGCGCACTGTAACAGTGCGCCACCGGGCCAGCCCCGTGTTTTGCAGTTTTCAACATACAGACCTTGTATATATTTTGTTAGATTTATACCTAACTATTTCATATTTTTTGGTGCTGCTCCAAGCTACTATTTATTTCAATTCCCATTTGTTCACTATTAGTGTATAGAAATATAATTGGTTTTTGTATGTGTGAGTATTGGTCTTTTATCCTAAGATCTTGCTAAGCTCACCTATTTATTCTAGTAGATTTTTCTGTGCATTGTTTGGAACTTTTTACATGAACAATCAGGTGTTTGTTAATAGATACATTTCTATTTCTTCCTTTCCATTCTGCATGCATTTTCTTTACTTTTTATTTCTTGTCTTACTGCACTGGATATCACCTTCAGCACAATATTGAATAGGAGTGTGGAGAGCAGACATCCTTTCCTTGTTTCTGATCTGAAGGAGAAAGCATTCAATTTTTCACCATTAACTGTTAAGTTTGTGTGAGGTTTTTAATTGATGCCTCTCATAACTGAAGGGTGTCCCTTATATTTCCAGTTTGCAAAGAGGTTTTTTCATTTGTTTATTTTGTTTTGATTTCTTAGAAAATATGAATGGGCATAGAATTTGGGCAAATGTCTTTTTGTATCTATTGAGATGGTCATATATTTTACCCTTTTTAGTCTGTTGACATTGAGAATTATATTATTTGATTTTTTAATATTAGTGTTCTTTGGACAAATCACACTTAGTCATGACCTTTTAAAAATATACCACTTGATTCAATTTGCTCATATTTTGTTGAGAATTTTTTCATGTATATTTATGAATGTTCATGAGTGGTATTGGTTGTAATTGTAAATTGATGTTATATATCCAATCAATTTGCTAAACCCTTCTGTTATTTCTAATAGTTTGTAGATTCTTCTGGCTTATCCATACAGAAAATTATGTCATTTACAAATAGTGGTCATTTTATTTTCTTCTTTCCAAATCCTCATGCCTTTATTATTATTATTATTATTTTTATAAATTTGACTGGTTAGGACCTACAGAGCAATGTTGAATTTATGTGGTAATAATGAGCATACATGTCTTTAGTTTGATTTGAAAAGAAGTACTTTTAATTTTTCTCATTCAGATTGTTGCAGATTTTTATAGATATTCTTAGTAAGTTTAAGGAAGTTTTCTTCTATTTCTAGTTTTTGAGTCCATTTTCTTGTTTTTCAGTTTTGAATGGGTGTTGATTTCTACCAAATGCTTTTCCTATATTGAAATGATCAGACCTTTTTTTCCTTTAAAATGGTAAATGGCATGTATATATTTTCTAATATAAGCCGTCTTTAACTTCCTGGGATAAACATAGATTGGTCATAGTGTGTTTTCTTTTTCATACTCTTTAGGATTTAGTGAGCTTTTTATTTAGGATTATAGTGTCATATTAATTTAGGAAATAACCTATAATTATCCTTTACCTTACTATCTTTGTTTGAATGTTTAAATTATGGTCATAATTAAACCATCTTCACAGAATAGGTTTTAGTTTTCCTCTTTTTCTATTCCTTGGAAGAGTTTGAATAATATTGGTAGGATCTATTTCTTGAAAGTTTTGCTTGTAAAACTCTGGGTCTGGTGTTTGATGTGCAAAACAGTTTTTAGATGGCTTTTTAAATTTCTGTTATTGTTATTGAAATCTTCACACTTTTTATTTCTTCTTTAGTCAGTTTAGGTAATTTGTATATTTCCAGGAAAATTTTCATTTCACCTAACTTTTCAAGTTTACTGACGTAATGTTTTTGACAACTCTTTACAATATCCTTTTAATATCTTTAACTGTGATCAGGTTTCATTTGTCATTTGTAATAGAATTATACCTTCTATCTTTTTGAAGAAAATCTTGCTAGAAGCTTTTTTCATTAATGTTTCTGTATCTGAATTCTGTTTTTGATGTTTATGGATCTTAGTAATATATTTGCTACATATGACATCTTCTAAGCTGTAGTAATAGCTAGAGGCTATCAGATTTCATCCAGAAAAAAATTGGTCAGTTTGTACATGGGTTAAAAGATTGAAAACAAATATTATAGCTCATGATTTGTATACATTTTCTTGAAATCTCACTGAAATTCCTCCCCCTCTTGTCTCTCTATCCTTCAGCTACCAAGCGAGAGAAACAATACGGCATTTTACTTCAGCTACAGTAAAATAAAGAGAACTGTAGGTGAATTTGAAAGTGGATGATTAATACTATATGTGTGGTATTAGTCTGCTTCTGTTGCTTATTACAGAACACCTGAAACTGTGCATAGTGGATTGGATTGTGTCCCCCCGCTCCAGACTTTAATGTGTTGGAGGCTGGATTCCCACTGTGACTGTTAAGGGGTGAGAAATCCTATTATGATACTTTAAAGTTGTGGCCTTGAAGAGGTGATTAAGGTGATGGTTAAATGGTGGTTATGGGCATGGTTGTGAGGGCTTTAAAAGGAGAGGGCATGAGGAACTAACTCTCTCTCTCTGCACCACCATTTTCTGCCATGTGAGATCCGTGCATTGCTGTAAAGCCACCACCAGAGAAGACCTTCACCAGATGTGTTCTCTGATCTCTGGACTTCCCAGCCTCTGAAAGTGTAAGCAATAAATTTTGTTTTCTTACAAATTACACAGTTCCAGGTTATAAGCAACAGAAATGGACTAATACGCTGGGTGATTTATAAAGAAATGACGTTTATTTCTTACAGTTTACTCCTACAAAGCTGGGAAATCCAAGGTCCAGGGAACATATCTGGTAAGAGACTTCATCTTGGTGGTGTCTCTCTACAGCAACACAAGGTGTCACATAGTGAGAATGGCCTGAGCAAGAGAGAGCTAACCTTCTTACTTGCCCTTCTTAAAAAGCCATTAAACCACACTCATTATTCCACAAATGGATCAATCTATTCACAAGGGCACAGTCTTTACAATCTAATCACCTCTTAAAGGCCCCACCTTTTAAGTAACATAATCAGATTTCCCGCCCTCTTAGCATCATACAGTGGGGTCAACCTTCAATGAGTTTTGGGGGGACATTCAGCCCACAGCATATGTACTGCAATCTTTTGGAGACAAATATATTGATGCCAATTGAATTTCTAAGTATAGTGTATATGGGAGCCTTTTCACTTATAATATTAACAAATATATAAGCCCTTTTTCTCCATATTTCTTCATCTTTCTATTGTGAAACAATATACCTAAAAGATATCATTGTGACAGTTTGGGAAGTTGGCAAATATTAGCAGTTTTTGAAAAAACAAACAGACCAAAAAAATTGTGACTTGGAAAACTCACACATGAGCAAAAACTGTGCATTATTGTGAGGGTAATATAGGAATGAGATTGGTATTGTTTTTTCAGAAAACTGACATCTAATACATTATTGTATTATTCTTTCTTACACATTACAAAATCTACCTTGAAATGTCATTGTAGTGGACTTCACAATAGCACTTGAGTGTCTTATATTGCAGGTCATATAATATCAGTCATTTACATAGTGTTGTGCAGCTATCTTTTGCACTAAGGTAGAGTGGTTATGCATGTGGGCTCTGAATTCAAGGTATCTTGGTTTGAATCTTGTCTCCACCACTTCCTAACCATCTAACTGCTGGCAAGTTAAAAAAGTCTTTGATTCCTCATCTGTTAAAAGAGCATAGTACTTACCTTACATGATGTTATGAGAATTAAGTGGATTAATCCTTGAAAAACCTTTTGGCATGGTAGTTGGTACATAGTAAGATCTAATTAGCTGTTTTTAGTACATGAAACATGGGCATTTAATTTTGTTTACTGATATTAGAATTAGTGTAAGTTTCTGTATATTTTTGATTTTTAAAAATTTAACCCTAAGGAAACTGTTAGGATATAAAAGTAAAGAAGATGGGAAGTATCTAAATACAGAAAGTAGAAACTGCATTAGAAAGCTTTGAGAATAATTTTTTAAAATAATAGTCCTGATAATATACCTTTGTTTACATGTTTTCATATATATATATATTCTATTTTGTTCTTAATTATCAAATAATTGTGAATATTTATGGGATATGATGTGATGTTTCGATACATGTATACATTGTGTAAAGATCAAATCAGGCTAATTAACATATCCATATCCATCACCTCACACACTTATCATTTCTTTGTGGTGAGAACATTTAAAATCTAGACTATTAGCAATTTTGGAATACATAATATGTTCATACTTACTGTAGTCATTATGGTGTGTGGTAGATCACCAGAACTTGTTTCTCCTGTCCAACTTAAATTTTGTACCTTATGACCAATGTCTCTGCTTTTCCTCTGCTTTCTCCTGTCCTTCAGTCCCTGGTAACCACCATTCTACTCTCTACTTCCATGAGTTTGACTGTTTTTAGATTCCACATATTTTTTTAAGTAAAGGCTGAAAATACCCCAAATGATTATGTAGTTCTATGCATACTGTCATGCAAAGATGTCCAAAGCCTATTGTTAATTTGAAAAAAGGTTAAAATATACATATTTATGAAATTAATTTATTTTAAAATATATGTGAATGTATTTTTACATGTAAATATATCTTTTAAAAAATCTGGAAAGTAAGTCACCAAGAAGTTAACAGTCTTTATCTCTGAGTGGTTTATTATAAATTATTTCCTCTTATTTCTTGAAATTTAAACATTTGTTCTTTAAAAATTCAGAGTATATAGCTAAAACTCCACATTCTCATTAAATTATAAAACTACTGATACTTTGGGAAAAAAGGAAAGACTAATCAAATCAGGGAAGTGAGTAAATATTCACTGCTTGTCCAAAGCACACCAGAATACTCCTTTGTGAGAAATAATGTGTTACTTCTGTCAATGAAGGCATCACATTCTCATAACATATATCTTCATCCAGAATGTCTTTCCCAGATATCAAATTTGTGAATGACATGAAAATATATCCTAATCTAACAAATAAAAGGATTTATGTTGGGATTTATTAAATGCTATTCAAATAATCTAGAAAATAGCCAGTGTGCATCTGGGAGTTTGGGGAGGAAAAATGGGAAGTGTTAGGTTTATTTTACCAAACGTTGACCCTGTTCACCCTAAATTGGAAACAGACAAAAACAATCTATACAATAGTGTTTTGGTTATGTTTGGCCTCTAGATCACATGACTGTATTTTGTGTTTGATAATTTTTTATTGTTTCTTAAATACAGAGCTTATTATAAAGATGTTTTATTATTGAGAGTCAGAGTATAAATATAATCAAAATGTTTAGCATAGAAGGAGTTACATATCTTATTTTCACCTGTAAACTGTTCTCCTGTAACACAGTGCAACTCTGTAAAATCAGATTGCTACACCTCTAAAATGGTTGAATTTTAGGAAATACTTTAGGTTGAAAAAAGCCACTGACCTTGTGATGCTTAAAGATGACCAAACTGACAGTTCTTCGGTCAGTTACACCAAAGGTGGAGTGTTTAAGGCAGAGAAGAAAGGTAGATTTAATTGAGAAAGAGAAAGGGCCATCTACAATGTCCTGTTTTAAAGTGCTGTTTGTCAAATTCAAACCTAGTAGCTATAGCTTTTGGAGCACATATTAAGTGCCAGGCATTGTGCTAAAAACTTTGCATGTATTTTCTCTCGTACTCCTCATGATAATCCTAAAAATAAAAAAAAAAAAAAGAAAAGAGAATTATTACCATTAGCACATTAAAGTCAGGGAAAGTGAGGCACAGGTATGCCCATGGTTAAAATATTATTAAGCATTTCAAGAGAAGTTTGCTTGACTCCAGAGTATCATTACATTTTATTGCCATAAAGCAACCCCCCCCATTTTTTTTCCTCTCTAGCTTACCCAGAGTTTAATTCTTGCTCATGTTACATGTCCAGCACAGGTCAGAATAACATTTAATACTTTAAAAAACAGTACACGTGGCTAAAGAGGTAGAGAAGTTCAATTACTTCATGATGAAGCATGCGTAATTGAACCAGAATATTTGCACAGGGAACTATACAGCATTCCTCGAGGATGGCTCGAGGTGCCTAGCGTAAATACAGGAATGTTAAATCATATCCAAGAGAAACTGCAACTTAAGAACTTATGCAAGTCAACAGCTATGACCTCAGTCAAGCAGGCGATGGAGTTTTCATTCAGCAAGCTGTGCCTCATGCTTCTTTGGCTAGAGCTGTGTATATTTAATTAGTGTCCTCTCACCTTCACAGTACATGTTTTTCCACTTGACAGTTTCTGGCACCTAAAGAATGTCCTTGAGAAAAATGTCAGGCCTATTGACTACTAAGCATATTATATGACTTGGTGTTCAACCATTCTGAAGAAAGAATTGGGAATAATGAAAGACAGTGGGGCATAGAGTCACTTTAACTGACAGTGTCAGGTTGGTCAAAGCTATTGAACAGTTCCTATTAAATTAGCTTAGCTTCATCTTGGCCAGTTAAAGCTGGCATGCTGACAAATTAGTTTCTATCTGTATAGAAAAAGGAGTAAGGAAGAGCAGATTCACATTTGGGGGCTTAGTGACAGTCACATCACAAGGTCAATAGGAATATACCCATCACACAACTGTTAGTCCCACATCAATACATTGCATGATCAGCTTCAAAATATTTAGCCTTTCACTGGGCAAGTGCATTCTTCCTAATTAAAGTTATTTTGTTGTTTCTTTAAAGGAGTTTTAACAGAAAGAATTTCACAGATTTTGTTGCTGGTTGGGAATCCAAACATAATTAGTATTTCCACTCATAGAGATGTGGCGCAAATTGTGCCCCACTAGTAAAAATAATCATAAATAAAGGTGCTCATTTTCATGCCAATTTGTATTTATTCTTTGATGATATACATGCATACATAATATTATATATATATATATATATAGTCAAAAATAAGGTTGGATATACAATTTTAAAGAGAGACAAAAATTGGTACCATCTGACTTTTTTCCTCCTATGGTTCAGACTGTAAGCTGTATGGAGTTTAGGATTTTCACCAACACAGGGGAAAATAACTGTCATGGAGGGAATCCTAGCCACTAATAGGAATTGTTTTGGATGTGGGACAAGAGCCCTTAACTTTCCTTTAACTTATTTTAAAAACTGTCTCATATAAAATAATGTCATGGATGCATAAAATAGTTCCCTTCCTCATGTTACTCATAATCAAAGGAAAACTTATTCTGGAGAAATCAGAAAATGAGGCACATCAAAACATCCTCTGGTGCATGGGTACAGTGAAAAGAGAGTTTCTTCCATTGCTCAATACTCTTTTTCTTTATCCCATATTTACATAGTCCCCTTTTTGTTGCCCAAAGTTTTCAATGGTGGCATTCATCCAAGCCAAATCTCTTTATGCTTCCAAATTCTCTCTACCCCTCTACTCCCCAGCTCCATAGTGAATAACATTTTGGAGCTCGTTTCAGTCAGTATTTAATCAGATCACTCTCTTCCAAGATGTTAAGTAGCTGATGGCTCCACCAGAGGAACTTCTCATTTTAAAAGAGATCAAGTGAATGAATCTCTACCTGGTAGAATTTTAAAACTTTCACAAAATAAATTATTTTTCAGAAGATTTCTGAGGCAAATGAACCCACCTGGCATTTTTAAATTACCCTTCCTACTCTCCCTCATGCCCAGTCCACTCCATTTCTTCTCCTTCCCTCCAGTTCCCTCCCCAAAGGGTGTAAGAGTTAAGTCCTTGGGTTTCATACTTGCTGTATTAGTTACAACATTGTATAACAAGTTACCCCTAAACTTAGTGGCTGTAAACAACAACAAACATTTTTATGTAACAGCTTTTGTAGGTCAGGACTTTGGGAGCAGTTTAGCTGAATGGTTCTGGCACAGGGTCTCTCACAAGGCTGCAATCATGGTGCCAGCTAGGGCTACAGTTACCTCGAGACTTTACTGAGAGATTGTCTACTTCCAAGTTCACTTACGTGGCTGTTGGCTGGAGATATCAGTTCCATTGGGCTGCTCACAACATGGCTCCGTGATTCAGAGAGAGACAGGAGAGAGAGAGACAGGGAGACAGGAAGAGACAGAGACAGGAAGGTCAAAAGAACCTAAGCTGGAAGTCACAGATTTTTATTTTTATATAACCCAGTTCTAGAAATGACATCCTGTTGCCTCTGTCCTTAGAAACAAATCATTACGTACAGGTCACACACAAGGGGAGATGATGAAACAAGGGACAGATTACCAGGAGGTAGAGAACATTGGGATCTATCATAGAGGCTGCCTACCACATTTACACACACCTAAACAAAGGGATCACAAGGGTGGCACTCTTAGAAAGTTTGTTATTATTAAAATTCTATATAGATTTTGAACTTGGTTATATCTGTAGATGTCCATGTAATCTGTTTCAGTTATTCTTAGATGATAATGCTTTTTGAGAGTGCATATTTTTATGATGAAAATAACAGTGGATATTTTAAAGAGTTATTAGGATGGGGCTATATTCAGGAAAGAGAGCACTGAAAATAGTAGTAATTAAGTAGGCCTACACAAAAAGAAATTGTTAATTTTCAATTCAACGCTCGTATTTAAGGTCCTACTATATGTCAGGTATCATACAATGTACTGTAGATACAAATGTGAATGGAACCATCTCTGCCCTGCAGGTCCTCCTAGTCTAATGCAGGTGACTAACAAATAAAACCTACTACCAAAAGAACATGCTAGAATAGAGAATTGACTAAAATATTATGGATAATGAAATGCATACCTTTGCCTGGATAGCCAGGAAAGCAGTTGAAACTTGATCTGAGACTTGAAGGAAGAATATGTCAGGGGGCAGAATAGAGGAGTGAATTACAAGCAGCAGTAAGAATAACATGAGCAAAGGTGAATTTTAAGAAGGCACAGGCATATTCAGGGAACCCAAAGTATTCTGCAAGAGGAGCCCTGAGTATGTGATGTGGGAAGAGGCATTACAGGAGACTTGAAATGTAGGTAGGAGCCAGGTGGTATTAGGTCTTGTGTGCTGTGTTAGGGGCTTTGGATTTTACCCTGAGGTCAATGATGTACTACTTGAAAGACCTAAGCAAAGAGTTAAGAAGGCCAAATTGATGGTTTCGAAATATTGCTCAGTAGAGTGAGGGCAGGGAGGGACTTGGGAGAATGAGGCTGTAGCAGTTTTACAGCATGTGCTTTGGCCTAGGACAATTTCTCCTCCACAAATTACATAGAGAAAATAACTAAATTCTTTTCAAATCCTCAGATTCCCCTTCAGTCAAATGGAGATAGTAATAGCACATAACTCATAGGGTTGTGATGGAGGTTATAAGAGCTGCTAAATACAAAGCACTTGCTACAGTTCTTGGCACATAGTAATGTCTCCATAAATGATTGCTCTTTCTAGTCAGCCTATTTTTTTTAAAAAGGGCCAATTAAGGGCCGGCCCAGTGGCGCACTGGATAGTGCGCCGCTTGGGA
>NW_007726384.1:0-9893 GCF_000696425.1 Galeopterus variegatus | reverse complement strand
AAAAAAAAAAAAAAAAAAAAAAAAAAAAAAAAAAAAAAAAAAAAAGGGCCAATTAAGAAGGTTTTTCAGTAATTCAGGTAACAGAAGACTGTGACCTGGATTATGATGATGGCATTGCCGAAGGACAGAGATGGATGCCTTAAGGAGACGCCCAGGAAATAAAATTAATAGGTCATAGTATCCGGTTGGAGTTATTTCACTATTTACCATTCACCTAATTAAGGGACCACTTAACACTCTGCAACTTTTATTCGACTAGACAAAGGAACTGTTTATGGTCTGAACTGTATAAGATCAATATGGACACCTAGTTATTTGTTTCTTTTATAAAACCTGCACTTTAATCCTGCTGTGAGAATCGGGGTTGGCAGGATCTTTCCTTTCTCTCTCTCTTCCTTTAGATTAGAAATTATATAAGGAATACTTGCTCAATTTAGGAGGAAATATATATAAAAGAAAAAACCCAGAAAATAAAATCACCTGTATAATCCTACTAACCAGAAATAAATAATGAAAAAAAAAATTAGTGTATACTTAAGGGATGATCTCTTTACAGATAGTAATAATGACAGTAATAATACTTTAGATAATTATTACTAGGTACTTGCTGTGTACCAGGATATTCTCTAACTGCTTTATTTAGATATGTATTTATTTAATACTTATAACAACCCTATGGGCTTGGGGCTATTGCTATCCCCATTTTATTGATGGGGAAAACTGAGAATTAGAGTGTTTGTAACTTACTTGAGGTCACATGGCTTGTGAGTGGTAGGGCTGGAATTTGAATCCAAGTAGACTGACTATAGAGCCTGGGCACTTATCTATTTTGCTATCTTGTTTCCCTCCTTTCAGATGGTATCATAACATTTTGATAATACTTTTGAGTGAGATGGATGCATGTTCTCTTAAAATATAGGGAAAAAAGTACATGGTTTTACTGTCAAAATGAGGACAGGCCTTGATGGACAACTGGGCCTTTTGTTTAATTGTTGTCAAAAAGAATGGCTCAATGTTGAGTGCTCCAAAACAAAGAAATCAAACCATCTTCTTTCCTTCTTTTGAAGATGGCCTCTAAGAACTAATTGGCTTGTATCTAAAATCTTCATAGGGCAGATTGATACATTTAATAAACTAGGGGTATATTTAGAGGGTATGGTAGGCAGAATAGTGACTGCCACTCGAAAAAAAAAAAAATGTCCACATACTAATCTCTGGAACCTGTAAATATGTTATCCTACATGGTAAAAGGGACTTTGTAAGTGTATGTGTGATTAGATTAAGAATATTGAACTGGGAAGTTATTTTGTATTATCTGGATAGGAAGATAATGTATTCATTAACAAGATGCCTTAAAAATGAAAGAGAGAGACAGAAGAGGCAGAAAAGGAGATGTGATGTCAAAAGCAGAGGTCAGAGTAAAGGAGTTGCTGGCTTTGAAGATGGAGGAAGGGGCCATGAACAGAGGAATACAGGCAGCTTCTGGAAACTGGAATAGGCAAAGAGATACATTCTCTCCTTGAGACTTCAAAAGGAACAGAACCCTGTCAGTACCTTGATTTCAGCTCAAGGAGATACAAATCTGACTTTTGACATCTAGAACTATATAAATTTGTGATGTATTAAGGCTCTAAGTTTGTGGTATAATTTTGTTACAGCAGCAAAAGGAAACTAGCATAAATGTCTTCAAATCAAGAGTTGCTATTTTTAAATTTTGGTTTAATATTTCTTTATTTGTTTTTTGGGGGGCTGGTTGGCGAGTAAAGATATCTGAACCCTTGACACTGGTGTTACAACACTCTGCTAACTCAGCTGAGCTAACCAGCCGGCCTAAATTTTGGTTTATTCTTAATAATTTTGTTGAGATATAATTCACATACCATATAATTTAACTGTTTAAAGTGCACAACTCAGTGGTTTTAAGTATATTCACAGATATGTGCAACCATCACCAGAATGAATTTTAGAACATTTTAATCATCTCACAAAGAAGGTCATCTATAACAGAAGAGCAAAATAAAATGTGAACACCCCAAACTGAGTTTCTCAAACTACCACCTATAATAAAGCTCATTTTGCTTTTCTCTGCCTTGGTCTTCCCATATCAGAAAAAGGGATAATATTATTAGCCATCCCCATGACTGAAAGTAATCTCATGAAGCTGATGTCATAAAGCTTACCATATTGAGTCTACTGGGGCATTTTGAGACAACTAAGAATAAAAAGATTAAGTTCTCATTATCATTGCTTGATTATCTCTAAATTGCATTTACTTTATTTAAACTTTTTTTACTCAAATCATTTTATTTTGGTAGGTCCACCAGAGATGTAACATGATCTGGAAAAAATATGCTATAAAAATATTAAATACTTAATGATGACTTTGGATTCTGAGAAACACACCTAATTTTTTAAAGTGTTCTAAACAGGAATTAGAATCTGTACTCTAAGGGCCAGCCCGGTGGCGCACTGCTACAGTGCGCCGCTTGGGAGTGCGGTGGCGCTCCCGCCGAGGGTTCGGATCCCACATACAGACCGGTTCCTGCTCACTGGCTGAGCGAGGTGTGGGGGCAACGCCGAGGGTTGCGATCCCGTTGCCGGTCGCGGTCCGGTACGGGCGCGACACTGAGGGTTGCAATCCGTTGCCGGACACGAAAAAAGACAAAAAGGAAAAAAAAAAAAAGAATCTGTACTCTAAGAGGGGATATCCTGTCTTTTAGTAATAGCTTTCAGGTGCTAGCACAGCTGAGGAGAAATGTGGAACTGGGCTTCTTTTGTCCATACCCACTTTTTAAAAAAAAGAGCACTATCCTCTTTTACCTCAGTAAAACACTGAACAGATGTTTCATAATTACAAAAGTCAAACTACAAAAAGACCAAGACAAAATGTGAATCAGAAGCAAAAATACACTTTTCTATTTAGGAGGAAAGTGGTATACAAAGCTGATGTCTTTTAAATTGGTTCTTTAAAAATGAAATTGGATCCCCAGCCTGGCCGACCGCAAGCGGACCAGGGAGGCGTCCAGCTGGAGAAGCGGAAGATCCACAGAGACCACATGCCCTGTGGTGCCAGCACGTGACCCAGCAGGTAGGCCTCACTGCCGCTGCCTGACTCCATCCCAGCCTGGCCGAGTGCATGCTGACCAGAGAGGTGCCACCCCGGAGAGGCCCAAGACCCGAGGCAACCATGAACCCAATGCACTAGTGGCCAACTGAGCAGACACTGAGGAAGCCATACCAAATTGGCAGCCCCAACAGCGTCATAGCCAGACAATAGTGTCAAACCAGTGGACCGTGAAATCTCCTGCCACAATAACAAAACATCAAAGGAAAGATATCAGAAATATGAAAAATCAAGAAAGTACACCACCAAAGGGTAATAACTCTCAAGCTCTAGATCCTATAGAACAAGAAGCCCTTGAAATGTCCAATAAGGAAATTCGAGTGATAATTCTAAGGAAACTAAATGAGATACAAGAAAACTCAACTAGACAACATGATGAAACGAGGAAAAGTATACAGGACCTGGAAGAAGAAATATATAAGGAAATCAATGCCATGAAAAAGAATGTAGCAGAGCTTGCCAAGCTGAAGAATTCACCCAATGAAATAAAAAACACAACAGAGAGTTTAACCGGCAGGCTTGCAGAAGCAGAAGAGAGAACTTCTGACCTTGAAGATGGACTGTTTGAAATAACACAGGCAGATAAAAAAAAAGAAAAAGAATTAAAAACATTGAAGAAAATCTAAGAGAGATATCAGACAACCTTAAGTGCTCAAATATCTGAGTCATGGGTATTCTAGAAGGGAAGGAAAAGGAAATTGCATTGAAAATATATTCAACAAAATAGTGGCAGAAAAATTCCCAGGTATAAGAAAAGACACATATATTCAGATTCAGAAAGCTCAAAGATCCCCAAATGTATTCAACCCAAAAAGGTCTTCTTCAAGACATGTTATAGTCAAATTGGCAAAACTCAAAGACAAAGACAGAATCTTAAAAGCTGCAAGAGAGAAGAATCAAATCACCTATAAGGGAGCCCCAATCAGACTGACATCAAACATTACATCACAAACCCTAAAAGCCAGAACAGAATGGGATGATATATTCAAAATACTAAAAGACAGAGATTGCCAGCCAAGAATACTCTACCCCACAAGGCTATTCTTCTGCAATGAAGGGCAAATAGTATATTTCTCAGACAAATGAAAACTACCACATGACCACCCTTATAAGAAATTCTCAAGGAAGTACTGGGTTTGGTACCTGAAAAACAACTACCACTTCCATAAAAACCCAAGAAAAATCAAAACCCACTAGTAAAACAAAAATGGCAACAATGAAGAGAAAACAAACAAACAAAAAGGTTATCTACAACCCAAGGAACCAACAAATACAGAAAACAAACAGTAAATCAGAAAGAAAGGAACAAGACAATAAAGACATCCAAACAAAAATCAATAAAATGCTAGGAGTAAATCAACACTTTTCAATAACAACTCTTAATGTAAAAGGCTTAAATAACCAAACAAATTATAAAATGCTAGGAGTAAATCAACACTTTTCAATAACAACTCTTAATGTAAAAGGCTTAAATTTCCCCATCGAAAGACAAAGACTGGGTTAAATTCCCCAATCAAAAGACACAGATTGGCTGACTGGATAAGAAAGATGGACCCAGCTATATGCTGCCTACAAGAGACTCATCTCACCCATAAAGACTCACATAGATTAAGAGTGAAAGGATGGAAAAAGATCTTCCATGCAAACAGAAAAGAAAAACGAGCTGGAGTAGCTATACTTATATCTGATAAAATAGACTTTAAACTAAAAACCATAAAAAGAGATAATGAGAGCCACTAAATATAGATAAAAGGATTCATCCATCAAGAAGACATAACAATCATAAATATGTATGCACCCAATGTTGGAGCACCCAGATTTATAAAACAAACTCTATTAGACCTAAAAAAGGAAATAGACACTAATACCATAATAGCAGGGGACCTGAACTCCCCACTGTCAATATTGGACAGATCATCTAGGCAAAGTATCAGCAGAGATATACAAGATCTAAACAACATTCTAGACCAATAGGATTTGGCAGATATCTACAGAACATTCCATCCGACAACCTCAGAATATTCATTTTTCTCATCAGCACATGGGTCATTCTCCAGGATAGATCACATGTTAGGTCACAAATCAAGTCTGAACAAATTAAAAAAATTGGAATTATCCCATGTATTTTTTCAGACCACAATGGACTAAAACTAGAAATCAATAACAAACGAAATTCTGGAAACTGTACAAACACATAGAAATTAAACAGCATTCTACTTAATGACATATGGGTCCAAGAAGAAATCAAACAGGAAATCAAAAAATTTATTGAAACTAATGAAAAAAATGATACCTCATACCAACACCTGTGGGATCCTTCAAAAGCAGTACTAAGGGGGAAATTTATCACATTAAATGCTTACTTCAGAAGAATGGAAAGATGGCAAGTGAACAACATAACACTTCACCTTAAAGAAATAGAAAAACAAGAACAATCTAAACCCAAAGTTAGCAGGCAGAAAGAAACCATTAAGATCAGAGAAGAACTTAATGAAATTGAAAAGCAAAATACAGTACAAAAGATCAATGAATCAAAAAGTTGGTTTTTTGAAAAGATAAATAAAATTGACAAACCATTAGCCTGGCTAACTAAACAAAGAAGAGAGAAGACCCAGATAACAAAAATGAGAAAGGAAAAAGGTGATATTACAACCAATACATCTGAAATACAAGGAATCATTTGAGACTAATATAAACAACTATATGTCAACAAATTTGAAAATCTGGAGGAAATGGATAAATTAATGGACACATACAAGCTACCAAGAGTGAGCCAAGAAGATGTAGAAAATCTGAACAGACCAATAACAAGAAAAGAGATTGAAGCTGTTATCAGAAGGCCCCCAACAAAGAAAAGCCCAGGACCAGATGGACTCACAGCAGAATTTTAACAAACATTCAAAGAGGAATTGACACCAATTCTGTACAAACTATTCCACAAGATTGAAACAGAGGTAATTCTCCCAAACTCATTCTATGAAGCAAACATCACCCTGATACCAAAACCAGGTAAAGATACAACTAAAAAAGAAAAATGCAGGCTAATATCCTCCATGAATATAGATGCAAAATTCCTCAACAAAATTCTAGCTAACAGAATACAGAAACCCATATGCAAAATTATACAACACTATCTAGTGGGATTCATCCCAGGGTGCAAGGTTGGTTCAACATACGCAAATCAATAAACGTGATACACCATACCAATAAAATCAAACACAAGGACCATATTATCATCTCTATAGAGGCTAAAAAAGCATTTGATAAAATTCAACATTCATTCATGACAAAGACCCTCTATAAGTTAGGTATAGATGGAAAGTATCTCAACATAATTAAAGCCATATATGATAAACCCACTGGTAATATCATCCTGAATGGGAAAAAGCTGAAAGCTTTTCCTTAAAGAACAGGAACTATACAAGGATGTCCACTCTCACCACTCCTATTCAACATACTGATGGAAGTACTATCCAGAGCAATCAGAGAAGAGAAGGAAATAAAGGGCATCTAGACTGGAAAAGATGAAGTCAAACTGTCCCTCTTTGCAGATGACATGATCTTATATCTAACAGCCCAAAGCCTCTAAAAAAAAAAAAAAAAAAAAACTCGTGGAGTTAATAAATGATTTCAGCAAAGTAGCGGGATACAAAATGAACACACAAAAATCAGTAGCATTTCTATTCTCCCATAGTGCACATGCAGAAATAGAAATCAAGAAAGATTGCTCATTTACAATAGCCACCCCCAAAATAAAATACTTAGGAATTGAGTTAACCAAGGATGTGAAAAATCTCTATAATGAGAACTACAAACCACTTCTGAGAGAAATTAAAGAGGATACAAGAAGATCGAAAGATATCCCATGCTCTTGGATTGGAAGAATCAATATTGTAAAATGTCCACACTACCCAAAGTGATCTACAAATTCAATGCAATCCCCATCAAAATTCCAATGACATTTTTCTCAGAAATGGAAAAAACTATCCAGACATTGATATGGAATAACAAAAGACCATGCATAGCCAAAGCAATTCTGAGCAAAAAAAAAAAGGTGGAGGCATAACACTACCTGACTTTAAACTATACTACAAAGCTAGAATAACCAAAACAGTATGGTACTCGCATAAAAACAGACACACTGATCAATGGAATAGAATAGAGAATCCAGAAATCAAACCACATATCTACAGCCATCTGATCTTTGACAAAGGCACCAAGCCTATACACTGGGGAAGAGACTGCCTCCTCACCAAATCGTGCTGGGATAACTAGATATCCATGTGCAGGAGAATGAAACTAGACCCATAACTCTCACCATATTCTAAAATCAACTCAGAATGGACTAAAGAATTAAATATACACCCTGAAACAATAAAACTTCTTAAAGAAAACATGGGAGAAACACTTCAAGAAGTAGGATTGTACACAGACATCATGAATACAACCCCAAATGCATGGGCAACCAAAGGAAAAATAAACAAATGGGATTATATCAAACTAAAAAGCTTCTACACAGCAAAAGAAACAATTAACAGAGTTAAAAGACAATCAACAGAGTGGGAGAAAATATTTGCAAAATATACATCTGACCAAGGATTAATATCCAGAACATAAAAGGAACTGAAACAACATTACAAGACAAAAACAAGCAACCCAATTAAAAACTGGGCAAAAGAGCTAAATAGGAATTTCTCAGAGGAAGATATAGGAATGGACAAGAGAGATATGAAAAAATGCTCAACATCACTCAGCATTCGAGAAATGCAAATCAAAACCTCACTGAGATACCATCTCACCCCTGTTAGGATGGCTAATATCCAAAAGGCTGTGAATGATAAGTGCTGGCGAGGTTGTATAGAAAAAGGAACTCTCATACATTGTTGGTGGGACTGCAAAATGGTGCAGCCTCTATGGAAAATGGTATGGAGGCTCCTCAAACAATTGCAGATAGATCTACCATATGACCCAGCTATCCCACTGCTGGGAATATATACCCAGAGGAAAGGAAATCATCAAGTTGAAGGTATACCTCTTCTCCAGTGTTCATTGCAGCACTCTTCACAATAGCTAAGAGTTTGAACCAGCCCAAATGTCCATCATCAAGTGAGTGGAAACGGAGACTGTGGTATATCTACACAATGGAATACTACTCAGCTATAAAAAAGAATGAAGTACTGCCATTTGCAATGACATGGATGGACCTAGAGAGAATTATATTAAGTGAAACAAGTCAGGCACAGAAATAGAAATACCACATGTTCTCATTTATTTGAGGGACCTAAAAATTAATAAATATGTACACAAACAACTGTCGGGAGGGAGAAGACAGAACAATTACAATTCCTCAAAGTTGATACGAGAAGCAAACAGAAAGGACATTGTTGGGAGGGAGGAGGGAGAGGAAGGAGGGAGGGAGATTTCAGTAACTGGCCACAATAATCAACCACATTATATATTGACAAAATAAAATTAAATTAAATAAAAAAATAAAAATAAAAAATGAAATTGGCTGCAGCTTAATTGAGGGAAAAACTTGCACATCTTCTCCCATTAAATATTATTTATCAACACATTTTTGAATATATAGGTTGAGTTAACAACAAATCTGTTGTTTCCCAAAAGTATGGCCAATGGAAAACAAGGTAAAGGAGGCATAAATAACAGTTCGTTACAGTTAAGCATATGACATTTTAATTATATATTTTATCATACCTGGCATCATATTCATATGTACCCAAGATTTGTGGTTGTTGCTGGCTTTGCTGTTGTTGTTGTGCTATTTTTTGTTGTTGTTGTTCATGCTTATTTGTTTAGCACTTTTCAGGACTAATTCTTTAATTCTCTATTCTCTGCAGTTTATTGCCTTTTGGATTTCTGCCAGCTTTAAAAAAAAAAAAATTCTTGTTTTGATTTTAAGCATGGCTTCCTAGTGGTCATACTGGAGTCTTTATAAATTAGTGGTCAGCCAATGATTGGTCAGAAGTTTTCCTTAAATATCTTTCCCAAATGACTTCTACCCTCTGCCAAGGGATCTTTGTTAGAAGGCATTCTTCACACTTCAGGCAGTTTACAAAAAGGCATAGCTTTCACTTTGTGCTGGCTGACAAGGTCAACCAGAGGTGTCTGACTATGCTTGTCCTTTTCTGAGCATACACATAGTGTTGTACATACATGCAGCCTTTTAAATCCCCATAAATATTTCAAAGCTTTTCCTTTGGTTATCTAGTTCTCCAGGATTTACTATAGAATTCTCATTCAGGCACTTATTTGCACCAACTAAAATCACAGTCTTAGGCAGCTGAGATGTTGCCAGCAGTTTATGTTTTTAATTTTTACTTTTTTGGTAATGCCCAGGATTAGGCATAGTATGTTTTTCCCCACTAAGCTGAGCTGTGAGTCAAATGGCCACCCCACTGAGAGAGCAGATTTTTTTTTTTATGCTTCAATTCTATAGTCATTCTTTATTTTTTTAATTTTTATTTTGTCAATATACAATGTAGTTGATTATTATGTCCCATCACTGAAACCTCCCTCCCTCCTCCCTCCCCCCTCCCACCCAAGCATGTCCTTTCCATTTGCTTGTTGTAAGAACTTCAAAAAAATTGTAGTTGTTATATCTTCCTCTCCCCCTCCCCCCGTTTTTTGATTTTTGTGTGTGTGTGTATGTATGTGTGTGAATTTATTTATTT
This sequence comes from Galeopterus variegatus, assembly GCF_000696425.1. NCBI lineage: Eukaryota > Metazoa > Chordata > Mammalia > Dermoptera > Cynocephalidae > Galeopterus > Galeopterus variegatus. Next base: position 77 of record NW_007726384.1, on the reverse strand, counting down.
ATTTTTAGCTCCCACAGATAAGTGAGAACATGTGGTATTTCTTTTTCTCTGCCTGACTCGTTTCACTTAATATTATT
>NW_007726383.1:785841-786589 GCF_000696425.1 Galeopterus variegatus | reverse complement strand
AAAAAAAAAAAATTCAAAAATTTATATGGAACAAGAGACCCTGAATAACCAAAGCAATCATGAGCAAAAAGAACAAAGCAAGGTGTATTACACTTTCTGAGTTCAGAATATACTACAAAATGATAGTAATGAAAAAAGCAGGGTACTGGCACAAAAGCAGACACATAAACCAATGGAACAGAATAGAGAAGTCAGAAATAAATCCACATACCTACAGCCAACTGAATTTTGACAAAGGAGCCAAAAGCATACACTGGGGAAATGATAGTTTCTTCAATAAATGGTGCTGGGAAAATTGGAGATCCATATGCAGAAAAATAAAACTAGTCCCCTGTCTCTCACTATATACCAAAATGAATTCAAAATGGATTGAAGACTTAAATGCAAAACCCCAAACTATAAAATTTCTAGAAGAAAACAGGGAAACACTTCAAGAGGTAAGTCTAGGCAAAGACTTTATGAATAACACTTCAGAAACACAGAGAACAAAAGCAAAAATTAACAAATAGGATTAAATCAAGCCAAAAAGCTTCTGCATGGCAAAGGAAACAACAAATAATAAAAAGACAATCTGCAGAGTAGGAGAAAATATTTGCAAACTATGCATCCAACAAGGGATTAATATCCAGAATATATAAAGAACTCAAACAACTCAATAACAAAAGACCAAATAACCTGAGTAAAAAATGGGCAAAGGAACTGAATAGACATTTTTCAAAAGAAGACATAAAAATGGCCAACAGACATA
>NW_007726383.1:782582-783343 GCF_000696425.1 Galeopterus variegatus | reverse complement strand
GTGGTTCCCCATGAGAAACCTGCTTGGGTTGGTGGCAATTATATTCTGTTTGTTAAAGGTCAGACAGAATTCTGCTACAAAAACAAACATTTGCCAATTCGGGGGCCCAGAAAAGGACACCCCAAAGTGAAGGCCTCACTTTGAGGTCTGGAGTGATATTCTGCCAGGTTGTGGAAGCCCCAGTAAAAAGCTGTACTACCAACTCTGTCACCCTGAAACTCAAACATAATGACGTCACATTGTAAAGACTGTCTCTGGCAAGCCATGCATGTGTCCGGGATCTGAATTGGGGTTCTGGACGTATATTACTACCATCCCATGCTATTTCGCTACGTTGTCTAAGCGCTATATAATAATGCTTGAGCATCTCTTATGCCCAGTCACATTTCATCCTTCCTACGATGACCAACCTGTGGACCAGGAAAATCAACTAAAAGCTGGGAGTGCCGGTCATGTCAGCCTCTACCTGCCACAGGGTGAGCAGCTGTGTCAAAGGCTACTGACAGGTTCAGTAAGAGGATGACTGAAAATCACCCGCAGTTAGTGACCCTGACACGACGGGTTTCTGTGCAAGAAGGATGGGAGGAGAATAAATAGAGACAGTGAGAATACATAATTCTTTTGAGGAATTTTGTTGGAGCAGATCTGAATCTGCAGCACATCCTGTCTTACATACACACACACACTGATTGCTTCCCACTTGATTGAATTCAACTAGTTTGTTTACTGCTAGATTTTTTTTTTTTTTTTTTTTTTTTTTG
>NW_007726383.1:777503-781933 GCF_000696425.1 Galeopterus variegatus | reverse complement strand
AACATCAAATTGGTATAGATATCTGTGAAGGCGTCGTTGAAGGCATCGTTGCCTGTCTCTACGGGCAAGGTCTTAAAGTTATACCAATGATATAAGTTATTTCATGTCTTTTTTCTTTAACGTCTAATTGGATTTTCTGAGACTTCTCACACTCCTACCCTTAATTAGGTTCTTATTATTTCATATCTATTATAGCATCATACCCAGTCCACGGGTCTTTAGGTTTTTTCCCCTTGAAATCTATTTACATAATTCAGCTAGACCAGCATTTTCCAAAATGGTTTCTAAGAAACACTAGTTCCATGAGATACACTACCAGAAAGGGTTCCATGGTCAACCAGGTTTAGGAAATACTGCCTACGTACCCACCACTACCCACAACATCACTCCTCTGTAAATTTACAATGCATTTTTAGTGTAGTAAAGGTTTTAAGCCCAAAAGGTTTTAATATTAAAACCCAGTAAGGTTTTAACAGCCCAAAGCCTATTTAGCTTTATTGAACACAGCATTTTACAATGGAAATACTTATGATTAAGTCTGAAAATATGATAAGATATCTGGAATTTATTTTCAAATAACTTCAACATGGACTCAGTCTATGACCTTAAAGGAAAACACTCAGTTTACATGGTCAATTAGCATTCTAAATTCCAAAAGTGGTTATTTCAAATGCTTACGTTATATGTACCTCAAAAAATACCCTGTAGTTTGCTAATTGGCATAGTAAACATTACAAATGGTTTTGGATTGGTGAAAGTAATGGCTGATTTGCATGACAAATGATAGAAATGAGAAATCATTGGTAAAATTAAAGATATTTAGGACATGTAAACTGGCAAAAATCTAGTATTTTAGAGATACTTGCCACTCTTATATGAATCTAGCTTTTATCTGTAGGGATCCCTTGTTAGTTATGCACTTAGCCATTTATGCGTCTAGCCTTTAGGACTTCTGGTTGCCTGGTACTGACTATATAAAAGCAGACGGAATGTTGTCGCATCCACCTCAAGTGAATCTTTCACATAAGATGGTGGTTCTAGCATCTTAAAGGACATCGAGCTTGGACTTCATCAATCTTTCAAAACAAAACAGCCACAAAGAAGTGATAAACCCAGAAGGGACCCCAGAAAGGTGATATTTTAGGATTAGGGCTAATCTAGATCTAGGGTAAATGCATGAACCATGAATGTTTAGTTAATAAATGTCTGCATGTATACAAATTTGGTCTGATACTTGCTTTCCTTATAATCTGGTAGCAAGGTTATGGCAAGTAGATGAAACTCACCCACCTCAAACTTTTTCAGGGACTACATTATCTACTTAAACAAAACAAAACAAAACGTAAGAGTCAAGCATTCCCAAAGTTTGTTTACAACAAAGTATTATTTTAAAAAATTAGTTGTTGTGGGTTGGAGAGTACAAGATTTGTAAGTGGAAGGTGGTATTTGAGGAAAGAATTCCAAATGTATAGAAAAAACCATGACTTCTTCTGAGTATGAAGACATACAGATGACTATGTATTTGCACCTCTGTATCACCTCAGAGAAGAGAGAATGGTTAGAGAAATGAAGCTACCGAGCACTTGTCTAGTATGCTTGCCTGGGAATTGGTCATGGACCTCTACAACCCCATATACCGTCTCAGCTCCATCTAGAATAAAGCTATAAAGGAGAAAATGACTAGCCACTNAAAACAAAACAAAACAAAACGTAAGAGTCAAGCATTCCCAAAGTTTGTTTACAACAAAGTATTATTTTAAAAAATTAGTTGTTGTGGGTTGGAGAGTACAAGATTTGTAAGTGGAAGGTGGTATTTGAGGAAAGAATTCCAAATGTATAGAAAAAACCATGACTTCTTCTGAGTATGAAGACATACAGATGACTATGTATTTGCAGCTCTGTATCACCTCAGAGAAGAGAGATGGTTAGAGAAATGAAGCTACCGAGCACTTGTCTAGTATGCTTGCCTGGGAATTGGTCATGGACCTCTACAATCCCATATACCGTCTCAGCTCCATCTAGAATAAAGCTATAAAGGAGAAAATGACTAGCCACTGTTGATCTGTAACTCACAGAGCCCAAAGGTTCCAAACAAAAGGTAAAAAATTCCAAAATTCCAAGTGTTCCACACTTTAAAGGGTGTTGTGAACTGACTTAAGCATACTTGGTCGTTGATAGACATCAGGTTCCTTTTAATAGCCTCTGATATTTAGGAGTTAAGGCTAGAAGTCTCCTCCCCCTCACAACCTAGCTTCAAAATTACAATAAAGTCAAAGGTCAGACAGAATTCTGCTACACACACGTTTACCAATTTGGGGGCCCAGAAAATGATACCTCAAAGTGAAGGCCTCAGAAGCAGCCTCAAAAGCAAAGTTCTTCTGACCTTCTCCTGACCTCCTGTCTCTCAGCCTCATTCTCCCCTGAGGCAAGCCATAGATACACTCTAATCTTTCCCCACCTTTCTGTCTTGGAGCCAGCCATAAAGAAATTCTCTGACCTACCTGGTCTGATTGTAGGTCATAAGACCCCCATTCCAGAAAGGGTCCTGCCCCATACCCTGGAGGAATGAATGCTACACAGAGTGACCAAGAAGAATCTGAACAGAGAGGCCTTGCTGGGTTTCCCCACTCAGTCTATTAGCATTAGGTTATACTTTTCTTGTCCAATCACATTCCTACACAGCTGTGCCTCTTTCATAGAACCTAAGCATAAATATGGACAATTTTCCCTACATCTTCGTGTCTTCATTCTAAAGGCTTCCATGTCACAAAAAACTGTAATATAATAAAATTTGTTATGCCTTTTCTTCATATTAATCTGTCTTTATTAGGTGATTTTTCCAGAGAACCTTCAGGGAGTTGAAAGGGTTATCTTCCCTGGGCCCCTATACTAGCAATGGTCACGTCACCTTTTCTCTTTAGCTCGATGATGTCCAAATTCTGTGCCATCATGTGCCCAATCCATATCTTTCAAGGAAGTTTCACTTCAAGTAAATGTAATAAAATTTTAGTAGTAGAATTCAGCTTAATTCCTAGTTAGTCAGTTCACAGCAATTCCTGGGGACAGCGTCTAAACAAAAGAATACTTTGGGATCCTAAACATAAGTGGCCTTTGCACAGGGTGTGAACTGCTGGGCTCAATAGAAACTCACACCCTGTTTAGGCTGGCACAGAAGTGCTAGTAAGAAATTTCCAGGAAGCCTGAACATCTTGGCCATCACTTTTTCCACCAAAGGAAATTTCATTTCTAGAAGTTAATTGGGCTAATTAACCATGTCTCTTTTGCTCATGAAAAAAGGAGATAGCAGAAGCATTTGAAGCAGATCTTTTAAAAGTTATTACAAATTCTAGAGTGTGTTTTCGATAAAGGTTGAATGTAGATTTAAATGAACTAAACAACTTCCGATTCCAACCAACGTGAAGTAACTGGTACTGGACTAGTCTCCCCACTGTAAACAATGGAGTGTATGTATAAAATAACTTTTTCCCGATGTTGAACAGGCAGTTGCTGTGGTCCCTGAAACAAGGGAAACAAACAAGGTGAGCCCTGCAATCACCTGGCTTTCTGCCTGTGGACACTTTTCAGAGTGGGGCACAAGGAGGGGAACCCAAGCATAGCATGGCTGTCTTGCTGAGCTGAGTACCAGAGAGAAGGCAGCTGCACAGGGAAATCTACACCATGATCCCTTGCGTCTTTGTGTACTAATCAACTCATTCCCTGAATGTGACTCCATGAGGCTAGACTAACAGCTGGGGGGTGGCTAAGAAAATCCCTCAGGGACCTGTGAGCTGAACAGCTATGAGTTGCCAGGAGGCTGGAAGACTTTCCAGTTCATACCACCCAGAGTGGAAAGACCTCTCTTGTTCACTCTGGGAAATCGGTGGGGACCCCAGAAAGGTGATGTTTTAGGATTAGGGCTAATCTAGATCTAGGGTAAATGCAATTCAAGATCCTCCCTAACAAAGCTTAAGATCAATCTTGTAAAGATCAGGCTGATCTTCAGGAAGATTAATTGTTCACCAGAATAAAACAATACTCTTGAAAGGAAGAAAGAAAATCCAGTCATTCAACAACGTAGCACTGACAATATCCACTGTACAATAAATGATTTACTAGACTTGCAAAGAAGGAAAATATAAGCCATATAAAGGAGAAAAATCTGTTATTAAAAAGACCCCAAGGGCCGGCCCGGTGGCGCACTGGATAGTGCGCCGCTTGGGAAGCGCGGCGGCACTCCTGCCCAAGGGTTCGGATCCCACATGTGGACCGGTGCCCGCTCACTGGCTGAGCGAGGCGCGGGAGCAACACCGAGGATTGCGATCCCGTTGCCGGTCCCCGGTCCGGTACAGGGGCAACACTGAGGGTTGCGATCCGTTGCCGGACACGGAAAAAGACAAAAAGACAAAAAAAAAAAAAAAAAAAAAAAAAAA
>NW_007726383.1:772922-777287 GCF_000696425.1 Galeopterus variegatus | reverse complement strand
AAAAAAAAAAAAAAAAAAAAAAAAAAAAAAAAAAAAAAAGACCCCAAAATAAGTGATATGGAATTAATAGACAAAGATTTTCAAACAGCTATTACAAATATACATTTAAAGAAAATATGAACACATTTCAAATCTATAAGTGCTTATCTCTAATATTTTCTAAAGATAGAATTTTTTTCTAATTTAATTGCCATTTATTGAGTATACTTATAAGAAAAATAGTAAGCACTAAATGGTATATTGAATGCACTGGCATGATCTATTAGGGAATGCACAGCAGGTGCACTTAGAAATAACATTCACAGGGCTGAGCCCGTGGTGCACTCGGGAGAGTGTGGCGCTGGGAGCGCAGCAGCACTCCCGCCGCGGGTTTGGATCCTATATAGAGATGACCGGTGCAGCCAGTCTCAAAAAGGACAAAAAAAAAGAAATAACATTCACAGGGCTGAGCCCGTGGTGCACTCGGGAGAGTGTGGCGCTGGGAGCGCAGCAGCACTCCCGCCGCGGGTTTGGATCCTATATAGAGATGACCGGTGCAGCCAGTCTCAAAAAGGACAAAAAAAAAGTGCAGCTGGTCTCAAAAAGGACAAAAAAAAAGAAATAACATTCACATAGTTGATGCAGCTGTATGAATCCCATTTGAATATCATAGTTCGGTGCTGGCTTCAGCAGCACATATACTAAAATTGAATAATTCTCCAACCATCTCTTTTCATCTCATTACCTAACCAACTTATTAGATTTTAAAGTTTCCTAAGGGGCAGGTGATTACATTTATGGATTAAGTAGGATATTCCCTTGCATTAGCTTGGGAACGTGGGCTGTGGCATGACAGAGGCACTGGGAAGGTACAGCAGCGACCCAGTATGCATGTGGGGGTGTAGCTGCAATTCAACAGTCATTTATTATATGCCTGCTACATATGTAGCACGGGGTGAGGCATTGACAGGCAGAGAGACATATATAGGCATGGAGATATAAATCTAGATAGCTGTAATCAAATGGAAAAGTGCTTTAGTACAGAGGCAAGGTTGTAGAAGTGCTATGATTAATTTCAGCTGGAGTGATAAGGTGAGAATTACCTAGAAGGTGACATATGAAGGAAGGAGAGAAGTGCTCAGTATTTTTCCAAACTGGCTGCTATGGAGACTTCGGGATTTCACTCTACAGGTTCCCCTGTTCCTTCTCTACTCCTTGCTGGTTCTAGGTTTATTTTGTTCTGCAAACTCCCAGGTTTGTTTGTATGGGGATTTCTATGCCATTGTCCCCAGAAAGACATGGATGGGTTCTTTTGTTAGTCCCCTGAGCCCAAATGAGTCTCTGACTGGTTGCCACCACATGTCAGCTCATACCAGAAGTCCCTTGTCCTTCATCTGCATGGGAAGGCAGTCCTCATCATGGAGCTCAGAGTTCTAGGAGGGATATACCTGGAGCAAGAAAGGAAACTCCTTCTAAACAGTTGGACCAGAATTGACTTTGTCCATCAACAGAGAGACAAGCTGTCAAAACCAGAGCTTCTTCCTATCCTGTTCTTTATCTTGAGATTTCTGTGTTGTTTCTGAAAGGAGCTTGAAGTGTAATCGGGATGGAGAAAGTGCTCTTGGATATAGCTAAGTTTTAGAGTTTCTAGCAGTATTGTAAGGGCAAGATTAATGCTGGAATACCCAAAGGCAGGATGTGAAAGTCAATCAAATATTAAATCAGAGCCTTCCAGATGTGAGCTTTGAGCCTTCTAGGTGCTTCCTGGTGAGGATTGGGGCAGGAAGTTGGGCCAAAACAGAGCTTGGAGCTAAGCAGTCAATGCACGGTGTGGGAAGGGGGTAATGAACTGTGAAAGAACTTGGTTCTTTCATATGTTCTGGAAGCTCAAAAGGGAAGAGGGGTTAGAGGAGAGTGAGGGGTAGTACATGTAAGCAGCCTTTGGGAACCACAAAGAACAACAGAAGAGAGTATTTAGAGATTGGGGAAGGGAAAAAGGCTCCAGGCTGGAGCTGCTCACAAGAGGAAGACTTGGAGGCTGAAGGCACAGAGATAAGGATAAGGCCGGGCTGGGAATTTCTACAGGAGGAGTCCAGTAGTCATGGGCTGAGGCAGACATGGCTAGAGAGGAGAGGTCTGAACCAAGAAAGATGCTCCTGAGGCCTTGTCCTTAGAGAACTCTGGTTCCTAGAGACACAGGCAGCTGAGACAATCAACACCGTCTAAAAGAAAAGGGAAAGGGAAAATGGAGGCCAAATTATCAGACAATAATCAGGAACAATGAAGACAGGAAGGAGCGGTCAGTGCTTCAAATCTATGACAAGTTCATGAATCACATGAAATCCTGGGGTTACAACTCATCTCGTTCCTACTTGGTTTGCACAAATAAGATTTTCTCTATATTATAAAATAGTTTAACTTTTGAATAGATAAGTTTTCCCTCCATTTTTAATTTATTCTCTTTGGTAGCCTTTTACCAGAATTTACTATATGTTGGTTCCTAAGTTATTCTATTCAATACTTCAAATAATTTATCTAAGGAAATATTTACATATATGCTATTAACCTGCATATTCCCTCATCCTTGCTCTCATACACTTATCTTGACTTTTCTTGCCCATGTATTGAATTACAACACAAGCTTAACTTTTCTATGGAAACTTCCCTGAGTTTAAATGACATTGATAGTGAGTTGTAGGATAGTGTTTTCCAAACTATTACAACCCATTAGTGGAGCCTAAAATCAAGTTAGACAGTGATGACCAATATTTTAAAAAGTGGAATAGAATGGAACAGAATAGAAAATATTAGCACATATCACATGTAGTAAAGGTTAGTATTTTATATATTTACACATACTGTTTATGGATATTCTGGGGCCTAATGTAAGACGTATATCTGACTGTAGGTTGTGGTCAAAAAGTATGTTGAAAGTCACCGATCCTGCAAAACGAATGTTGGGAGGGACAAGGACCTGGGAGCTGCAGGCCCTGCTCCCCATTCTGTCACCAATTGCATCACCTTGGGCAAGTCCTCCTTCTTATCGATCCTCATTGGGCCTTACTGTTCTTCTGTGTAAAGTGAGGGGGGGAGGTTTGTTCTGCACAGCCTTTGTCAGCTTTAAGCTCTTAGGAGGCAGACTCATGGAACTGGAATGAACACTGTGGGGGAGGAAAACAACTGAAGAAGTGAAAAGAGGCTGACTTTCAAGGTCACCATTATTGGAGGGGACTTATACTAATACCAGCAGCTCCTGAGGGCCTTCTATGCACTGGACTCCAGTCACGGTCCTTAACACAGAGTGTTTCTAGCCCTTGTGGAACAGAGAACATTTGCTGGATCTCATGATGGTTTGGATTGTGCAAGTTTGGGTATAGGGTTAAAGGCAGAACTGAACTTCTGTAACACAGAGGGAGGATGAATAATGGTGAGGAGGAATTCAGGAGAAAGAGAAAGAACAGCTTGTAAGCCTGTGACCATTTGAGGAAAGAATCTACGGGAGATTCTGTGCTGGCAAAAACAGCCAAAGAGGAGACATTAGTGAATAGAAACAACTAACAGAGATTGTTTTTGAACTGCGGGAGTGGGATTGTGCAATGCAAAACTGTCTTGTTCAGTTCCCCTCTGGCAACCTCAGAAAGTCTACAATACTTTTGTGCAAGAGAATTCTCTTTTGCAACTTCAAGGAGGCAAGAGATGTTCTGTAACACAGAGGGAGGATGAATAATGGTGAGGAGGAATTTAGGAGAAAGAGAAAGAACAGCTTGTAAGCCTGTGCCCATTTGAGGAAAGAATCTACGGGAGATTCTGTGCTGGCAAAAACAGCCAAAGAGGAGACATTAGTGAATAGAAACAACTAACGGAGATTGTTTTTGAACTGGGGGAGTGGGATTGCGCAATGCAAAACTGTCTTGTTCAGTTCCCCTCTGGCAACCTCAGAAAGTCTACAATACTTTTGTGCAAGAGAATTCTCTTTTGCAACTTCAAGGAGGCAAGAGATGTGAAGCTGTGAGTCCAGAGGGTTCAGCACGAAATGGAGGTAGTGCGTGACAGACACAGCAGACACAGGGGCCGGAGAAAAGAGACAGCTGGTAGCTGTGGGCAGCAGCCCCGAGAGGGAGCTGACAATATCTCCAGCTCCTCAGGCCACACACCAGGAACACAACTGCTCCTTCACTGACCTCTTTACAGGGGTAGTTTCTGACCGCTTTCTATATGCTTACAGTTCTTCTGGAAATGGAAATCTTCTAAACAAGGGTGTAAATAGGATGACAATAATTTGCAAATCGAAACCTGAGACACAAAGAATGCTGAAGAAAAATGAAACAATAGGCCGGCCCGTGGCTCACTCGGTAGAGTGCGGTGCTCATAACACCAAGGCCACGG
>NW_007726383.1:736910-771922 GCF_000696425.1 Galeopterus variegatus | reverse complement strand
GAAAAAAAAAAAAAAAAAAAAAAAAAAAAAAAAAAAAAAAAAGACCCCAAAATAAGTGATATGGAATTAATAGACAAAGATTTTCAAACAGCTATTACAAATATACATTTAAAGAAAATATGAACACATTTCAAATCTATAAGTGCTTATCTCTAATATTTTCTAAAGATAGAATTTTTTTCTAATTTAATTGCCATTTATTGAGTATACTTATAAGAAAAATAGTAAGCACTAAATGGTATATTGAATGCACTGGCATGATCTATTAGGGAATGCACAGCAGGTGCACTTAGAAATAACATTCACAGGGCTGAGCCCGTGGTGCACTCGGGAGAGTGTGGCGCTGGGAGCGCAGCAGCACTCCCGCCGCGGGTTTGGATCCTATATAGAGATGACCGGTGCAGCCAGTCTCAAAAAGGACAAAAAAAAAGTGCAGCTGGTCTCAAAAAGGACAAAAAAAAAGAAATAACATTCACATAGTTGATGCAGCTGTATGAATCCCATTTGAATATCATAGTTCGGTGCTGGCTTCAGCAGCACATATACTAAAATTGAATAATTCTCCAACCATCTCTTTTCATCTCATTACCTAACCAACTTATTAGATTTTAAAGTTTCCTAAGGGGCAGGTGATTACATTTATGGATTAAGTAGGATATTCCCTTGCATTAGCTTGGGAACGTGGGCTGTGGCATGACAGAGGCACTGGGAAGGTACAGCAGCGACCCAGTATGCATGTGGGGGTGTAGCTGCAATTCAACAGTCATTTATTATATGCCTGCTACATATGTAGCACGGGGTGAGGCATTGACAGGCAGAGAGACATATATAGGCATGGAGATATAAATCTAGATAGCTGTAATCAAATGGAAAAGTGCTTTAGTACAGAGGCAAGGTTGTAGAAGTGCTATGATTAATTTCAGCTGGAGTGATAAGGTGAGAATTACCTAGAAGGTGACATATGAAGGAAGGAGAGAAGTGCTCAGTATTTTTCCAAACTGGCTGCTATGGAGACTTCGGGATTTCACTCTACAGGTTCCCCTGTTCCTTCTCTACTCCTTGCTGGTTCTAGGTTTATTTTGTTCTGCAAACTCCCAGGTTTGTTTGTATGGGGATTTCTATGCCATTGTCCCCAGAAAGACATGGATGGGTTCTTTTGTTAGTCCCCTGAGCCCAAATGAGTCTCTGACTGGTTGCCACCACATGTCAGCTCATACCAGAAGTCCCTTGTCCTTCATCTGCATGGGAAGGCAGTCCTCATCATGGAGCTCAGAGTTCTAGGAGGGATATACCTGGAGCAAGAAAGGAAACTCCTTCTAAACAGTTGGACCAGAATTGACTTTGTCCATCAACAGAGAGACAAGCTGTCAAAACCAGAGCTTCTTCCTATCCTGTTCTTTATCTTGAGATTTCTGTGTTGTTTCTGAAAGGAGCTTGAAGTGTAATCGGGATGGAGAAAGTGCTCTTGGATATAGCTAAGTTTTAGAGTTTCTAGCAGTATTGTAAGGGCAAGATTAATGCTGGAATACCCAAAGGCAGGATGTGAAAGTCAATCAAATATTAAATCAGAGCCTTCCAGATGTGAGCTTTGAGCCTTCTAGGTGCTTCCTGGTGAGGATTGGGGCAGGAAGTTGGGCCAAAACAGAGCTTGGAGCTAAGCAGTCAATGCACGGTGTGGGAAGGGGGTAATGAACTGTGAAAGAACTTGGTTCTTTCATATGTTCTGGAAGCTCAAAAGGGAAGAGGGGTTAGAGGAGAGTGAGGGGTAGTACATGTAAGCAGCCTTTGGGAACCACAAAGAACAACAGAAGAGAGTATTTAGAGATTGGGGAAGGGAAAAAGGCTCCAGGCTGGAGCTGCTCACAAGAGGAAGACTTGGAGGCTGAAGGCACAGAGATAAGGATAAGGCCGGGCTGGGAATTTCTACAGGAGGAGTCCAGTAGTCATGGGCTGAGGCAGACATGGCTAGAGAGGAGAGGTCTGAACCAAGAAAGATGCTCCTGAGGCCTTGTCCTTAGAGAACTCTGGTTCCTAGAGACACAGGCAGCTGAGACAATCAACACCGTCTAAAAGAAAAGGGAAAGGGAAAATGGAGGCCAAATTATCAGACAATAATCAGGAACAATGAAGACAGGAAGGAGCGGTCAGTGCTTCAAATCTATGACAACTTCATGAATCACATGAAATCCTGGGGTTACAACTCATCTCGTTCCTACTTGGTTTGCACAAATAAGATTTTCTCTATATTATAAAATAGTTTAACTTTTGAATAGATAAGTTTTCCCTCCATTTTTAATTTTTTCTCTTTGGTAGCCTTTTACCAGAATTTACTATATGTTGGTTCCTAAGTTATTCTATTCAATACTTCAAATAATTTATCTAAGGAAATATTTACATATATGCTATTAACCTGCATATTCCCTCATCCTTGCTCTCATACACTTATCTTGACTTTTCTTGCCCATGTATTGAATTACAACACAAGCTTAACTTTTCTATGGAAACTTCCCTGAGTTTAAATGACATTGATAGTGAGTTGTAGGATAGTGTTTTCCAAACTATTACAACCCATTAGTGGAGCCTAAAATCAAGTTAGACAGTGATGACCAATATTTTAAAAAGTGGAATAGAATGGAACAGAATAGAAAATATTAGCACATATCACATGTAGTAAAGGTTAGTATTTTATATATTTACACATACTGTTTATGGATATTCTGGGGCCTAATGTAAGACGTATATCTGACTGTAGGTTGTGGTCAAAAAGTATGTTGAAAGTCACCGATCCTGCAAAACGAATGTTGGGAGGGACAAGGACCTGGGAGCTGCAGGCCCTGCTCCCCATTCTGTCACCAATTGCATCACCTTGGGCAAGTCCTCCTTCTTATCGATCCTCATTGGGCCTTACTGTTCTTCTGTGTAAAGTGAGGGGGGGAGGTTTGTTCTGCACAGCCTTTGTCAGCTTTAAGCTCTTAGGAGGCAGACTCATGGAACTGGAATGAACACTGTGGGGGAGGAAAACAACTGAAGAAGTGAAAAGAGGCTGACTTTCAAGGTCACCATTATTGGAGGGGACTTATACTAATACCAGCAGCTCCTGAGGGCCTTCTATGCACTGGACTCCAGTCACGGTCCTTAACACAGAGTGTTTCTAGCCCTTGTGGAACAGAGAACATTTGCTGGATCTCATGATGGTTTGGATTGTGCAAGTTTGGGTATAGGGTTAAAGGCAGAACTGAACTTCTGTAACACAGAGGGAGGATGAATAATGGTGAGGAGGAATTTAGGAGAAAGAGAAAGAACAGCTTGTAAGCCTGTGCCCATTTGAGGAAAGAATCTACGGGAGATTCTGTGCTGGCAAAAACAGCCAAAGAGGAGACATTAGTGAATAGAAACAACTAACGGAGATTGTTTTTGAACTGGGGGAGTGGGATTGCGCAATGCAAAACTGTCTTGTTCAGTTCCCCTCTGGCAACCTCAGAAAGTCTACAATACTTTTGTGCAAGAGAATTCTCTTTTGCAACTTCAAGGAGGCAAGAGATGTGAAGCTGTGAGTCCAGAGGGTTCAGCACGAAATGGAGGTAGTGCGTGACAGACACAGCAGACACAGGGGCCGGAGAAAAGAGACAGCTGGTAGCTGTGGGCAGCAGCCCCGAGAGGGAGCTGACAATATCTCCAGCTCCTCAGGCCACACACCAGGAACACAACTGCTCCTTCACTGACCTCTTTACAGGGGTAGTTTCTGACCGCTTTCTATATGCTTACAGTTCTTCTGGAAATGGAAATCTTCTGGGGAGGCACAGTCTGGGTTAGAAGGTTTTATTTTCCATTAAATTCTCCTTTTTAGAAAAAGAAAACATCCCTATGCTAGTGCTTAGAATCTAACAAACAGCACGCATTTCTGATATTTTGTTCTTTCCCTAGGTAACTGTAAAAAAAAAATGTTCTTACCATGGTAACCTCAGTGCTGGCTCCGGAAAATGCCATTTCTAATTGTGTTTTGGTATACTGAGCATCAATGGAAAACACATCACAGGAAAAGGGCATTTCTGTAGAGATCAATATTTTAAAAAGCAATCATCTTTTTTTATATAACTTATTTAATTCCTATCTTTCAGTGTGCCGATGTCCTTAAATGACAAATTCAAATCGTGCTTTCCCAGTGAAGTGAATTAATTCTTAAATCAGGGTTTCCAAAAGGATGAGAGAATGTGAATTGGCCTCACCTGCTCCTGGGTGACATTTCTTCTGTGCTTATGACAGCCAGGAGGCTGCTGTCGATCTGCAGAACTCTCCACCATCTGAGCTTCTAAGAGCCTGAGAGCTGAGAAGGGAACAGAGTACGGCAGCTGTACAAAATAAAATTTTTATTTTTAAAAATTGGAGTGGTACTTTGCCTCTTTACTCCTTGGCCTATTGTCTTTTTTCTACCCCTGCTTGTTGCTTTACAGGACATTTTAAATCTACTACCTGGGGATCTGTGAGTTCTCTTGTTCACACTACCCTGGCAGGTGAGTTAGGGGCCTAGGGCTTTGACTCAGGCAGGGATTCTTGGCCTGGATGGCTTTGAAAATGGTTATGTCCATGGGCTGGAGAATACGGATCCAAGGACGGCTGGGAAAATATGCACCTTCACTGCTGGAACCTCCCATAGAAGCTGCAGTCGAGGACCAAACAGATCCTCCAAATTGTAGTTGACTCTGGAGCTACCAGAAAGACAAAACCAGGTGACAGACGCACAGCAGCAGGTAGGAGAACCGGGATGATGGTGTGGGTGCGAAGCAAACTGTGGCAGAAGGCTGGACTGGAGGATTCTCCACGAAATTTTCTTTGGTAGGTGGGAGTGATCAGTTAGAGGTGCTGCTATCTATGAGTTGAATTGTGTTGCCCCAAATTCATATGTTAAAACTCCTAACTCCCACTACCTCAGAACCTTATTTGGAGATAGGCTCTTTAGAGAGGTAATCAAGTTCAAAGAAAGGCATTAGGGTGGGCCCCAGTCCAGTATGACTGGTGCTGGGGAAATTTGAACACAGATGAGGACACCGACTGCCATGTGAAGATGAAGGCAGAGGTTGGGGTCATGCTTCTACTTTAGGAAAGCCGAAGATTGCCGGCAAGCACCAGAGGCTGGGAAGAGGCAGGAGCAGATTCTTCCTCACGTCCCTATGCCGTGTGAAGACGAAGGCAGAGGTTGGGGTCATGCTTCTACTTTAGGAAAGCCAAAGATTGCCGGCAAGCACCAGAGGCTGGGAAGAGGCAGGAGCAGATTCTTCCTCACGTCCCTCAGAAGGAACCAACCCTGTCAACACAGTCATCTCGGACTTCTAGCTTCCAGAACTGTGAGACAATAGATTTCTGTTGTGTAAGTCACCCAGTCTGTCGTACTTGGTTATGGCAGTGCCAGAAAACGAATACAGATGCTGCGGATTATACACATTCATGCCTAACAATCACCCCACTGCTGGCTTTTAGAGATGTGGGACAAGGTGAAGTGAGGTTAACAAAACAAAAGTGCATCTAGTGATTATTCCCTCACAATAAAACCTGCCATGTAAAAATCAGTGACAATTTTGGAACAGTTGAACATAAAAACAGATGGGAGCTTCATATACCATCTAGTCCAACCTGTCATTTTCTGATATGGAGACCAGAGCCTGGAGGGAAGGGACCTGTTAAGGTCAAACAGTGAGTCCGTCGCCAATGGTGGATTCCTGTATCAGTCTGCCAGGCTACCATAACAAATACCACAGACTGGGTGCCTTAAATAACAGAAATTTATTTTCTCACAGTTCTGGAGGCTAAAAATCCAAGATCGAGATGATGGCTGGTTTGGCTTCTTCTGAAGCCTCTTCCTTGGCTTACAGATGGCTGCTTTGTCACTGTATCTGCTTATAATAGCACCAGAGTGGATTAGGACCCACCCTAGTGGCCTCATTTTAACTAAATCATCTCTTTAAAGGCCTAATCTCTAAATGCAGTCACATTCTGAGGTACCGGGGGTTAGGGCCTCAACACGTGAACTTTGAGGGAGGACACGGTTTAGCCATAACAACTCCTCTAACTCAAGGATGAGTCAATGTTCTGTCCACCAGCCTAGGTTCTGGAAAGGCATGTCTTAGCTGTCTAGATATTCTCAATTATCTGCTTAAAAGACAGACTTATAGACAGACAATCCATACATCTAGTTTGACTTATTTTTACAATAACCTTTGTCCTGTCCCTGGAGGAGCTACTGAGGAGGAGCTAATTTTACCAAAGTTTGACTATTTGAACATCTTCCTAAGAAGAGGCTGTGAGTTTCTGACTTATATAAGCTGCTTGCCCCTCCACTGGTTTTACCAAGGAAACCCAATTTATGTGACTTTTCCAAAGATGTTAAGCAATATGGCTTCTTATTTCGGGTCAGTTTTCCGGAAGTGGCTTTTGTATAGGCATCTTGAAAAATTTCAACTACTTTATTGTAGCTCCCAGCAAGTAATCTCCAACACAATTATCAGGAATTATGCTCTTGCCCTACTCATCTTCCAGAGGGGACAAAAAACAAACAAACAAACATTGAGAAGAGGTAATCACACCCCACTTTAAAAGACAAGTGAAAACAAGGGTGTAAATAGGATGACAATAATTTGCAAATCGAAACCTGAGACACAAAGAATGCTGAAGAAAAATGAAACAATAGGCTGGCCCGTGGCTCACTGGGTAGAGTGCGGTGCTCATAACACCAAGGCCACGGGTTCGGATCCTATATAGGGATGGCCGGTTTGCTCACTAGCTGAGCGTGGTGCTGACAACACCAAGCCAAGGGTTGAGATCCCCTTACCGGTCATCTTTAAAAAAAAAAAAAAGAAAAAGAAAAATGAAACAATTTATTTGAAATAAAAGCAAGCCTGGGGAAAAAAGCCCACACACCGTAGTTGCCTGTTCAGGTGGTAAAGTCCAGTGGTTGAGAAGACAGTACCACTACTCTCCCGTGTGTGAACCGAAGCCTCGGCTTCCTTCCCTATTTAATGGGAATAGCCAGAAAGCCTATCTCACAGGGTTGTTGAAGACTGAATGTGAAAATGCAAGTTCCTGCTATATAATATGCATAAACTATTATTTTCATAGTCTGTATCATTACTTATGGGAGATTTTTGCCCTCCATTTCTAAAGAACTTGTTGCTATTATTCATTCATTCATTCATTCTCCCCCAAATTAGTTATACCTCGCCATAGTAACCGATGTTCCTCCTTCTACATCTACCAGTACAAACAAGAGCAAAGAAATAACTGCTTTGTTTACATTTTATACTTATAGCATAGCCAAATGTCTAGCACGTATTATGCAATCAACAAATATTTGTTCAATAACTGATTGATTAAATAAATTGTTCCTAAAATACTTAAAATAAGTTGTTAACTTCATGTCTAGCTTTAACATTTTCCTTTTTTCTGTATAGTGTTTTCAATTAATAATCTATTTTCCCTGATGTTTCATGTTGTTGAAAATTTGGATATGACACAGAAAACTGCAAAGGAGAAAATGAAAAAACCCCTTTACCCTAAGGCCCAGAAGCAACCTCTGTTAATGCCTTGGTATCTTTCCAGAGCTTTTTTCAAGGCATATGCAGTACATTCTCCCTGCCCACCGCCATATTATAAATCTATAACTATTTGTCTGTATTTTAATATAGCTTTGGAAATTGGCAGTGCTTTGAGAGCACTCATGTATAAAGTCCCTAGTACCTGGTAGGAATGAATGAGTTTGTCAGAGCATTTTCATCATTGAATGAAAAAATTTAGACAGCCTGAAAACCCAGAGTCATCAGGAGCAAATGGAAAACATGTTTTTGAGAGGGAGGAAATGAAGCAAAACTTTACCCATTTTCCAATTTGGCCACAGCTGGCCTTGATGATGAACACCATGTCAGCACGAGCTAATGCACGATTGTAAAGATAATGGTCTCATCTTGCTGAAGAAATACAACAAACTCCCACAGTATTATCTGCATTTACACACAAGAAGGACAAAGGTTTTCTCTCTTAAGTTGTTTTAAGATTGTCGCAGCTTCCAGTTTTAAAGTTAATGTTGACTTGTTTCTACAAAAAAGTATGAGTCAGGAAACAAAAGGAAAGAGAGAGAAGTGGGGATGGGGACAGTGACGTCTGAGAAGATTTACTACCCTGCTCCAGGGTTCTCTGAGAGCAGGAAAATGCTAGCAATAGAAATGGCCTTGAGAGCTTCTTATTGGCATTCTCTTCTATTAATTTGGCCTTTTTGAAATTATTAGGCAACTTAAATTGTTTAGCTATTTAACAATTTTCTGATTCTCTTTGATTTCTGGGTCCTATAACACATAACTAAAGAAAATGAACAATCAAAGAAAATTAATAAATTTTTCTTCACACCTCAGCAAGGGTATTCAAATGTTAAAGATTTATACATCTGAGAAACAGTTTAGTAATAATTAAGTTGCAATTAGAAAACTGAATGCCACAGAAACAGACTTATTGGTCTCTCCAGGGAGTTTTTCAAGGTGATATATTTTCAGTGGAATGAATCATACATGTTTTTACAGTTACCGGTCAAGTGAAGGTTGCTCTGGGTAAGAGAAATGTTGCTTTGCATTCTACCAGACTGATAGGTGAGAATGTCCCTGAATTCAGATTAGAGAAATGTTTATTGCTGGTGCCTACAACACTGATATATGACTTTGTTTTGTAGCTAAACTCAGGTCACCTTTCATGCTGTTGGGAACTTTCTTTTCAACACAAGGGATAATAGAACGGAATGATTTTATTGATACTAAATAGAAGCTGTTACTATCTTTTGCATGGTCACTTTTTGATCTGAGTTTTTATGAGAAATGTAAACAAAACTGTATATGCATTTGAATGAAAACACAAGGTTATGACCATAATGTAGAAAAAAGAACAAAAAAATGGTAACCCAAAAGCACGTATCAGCCCTATATCTGACTTGACTTCTGTGATTATGGAGATGACCACATCTAAAATGGAAATAATGACAAACACTTATTCTAACTTCCTCATGAGGACCCACAGGGAGTACTGATGGGCAATAATTTGCCTTCTTTTTCATATAGACTTTTTTAAGCATTATGCTAAGTACATTATATTTTATATATATTCCTTCCAACTATTGTGCAACCTGCGTGTTTTCTCACTCTCTCTGTATCTCTTTCTCTCTCTCCTATATGAGGAGAAATTAAAAATCCAGAGACTATAAGTAATTTACTAACGTGTAAGTGGATGCACTAAGATCATAAGTCTGAGCAAAAGAGGTTATTCTTTATGAGGATTTGTAGGGCATTTAGCTTTGGATTAGTACAACTTTCGTGTGGTTATTTTACCTGAAAATCCAGATGAAAAAGCAGAGGCTTACTTTTTTACATATTAAATCATTTTTCCTGGGAAATGTTAAAAGTGGAATCATTGCTAAAAGTAAGAATAACAATTCCTTGTATTCATTTAAATGCCAGTTTGTATAGTTTTTTCTCACATATAATCTATGCTGGAACACTTTCTGTTTTTTCACTTTTAGCTCCTAGAAAACATGAATTAGTTGTTTTTTTGTAAGCCCCCTAAAGCAAATTGAAATGTTAAAAAGAAATCTACAGAAATGAACTTCTACCACACCACTTTAGCCAGGTGGCCAAAGTTTACAGCACCAATAAAGGGACGAATCACCATCATGTGCCTCCTAGAATGATGCACTCAGGAGAATGTGACATTTGAGTGATATTCCTGCCAAGAAGGCATAACCTGAATCTAATGATGAGACAAGATCAGACAACCCAAAATTGAGCGACAGTCTGCAAAATAACTGGCTTGTACTCTTCAAAAATGTCCAAGTCATGAGACAGAAGGACTGAGGAACTCTTCGAGATTAATGGAGACCAAAAAGGCATGACAACTGAATGCAATGCATGATCCAAGTTTTCATTTGCCTGTAAACTGCATTGTTGGAATAACTGGACAGATCTGAATGAGGTCTGTTTAGAAGATAAAACAAGCATATCAATGTCAGTGTCCTGGTTCTGATTATTGTTGAGTGGTTATATAAAAGAATGTACTAAAGTATTTAAAGGTAAAAGATATCATGCCTGCAACTTATTCTGAAACAATTCAGAATATGTACTGAGAGAGAAAATAAAATCAAGCAAATGCAGTAAAATGTTAAGATTTGGGGAATCTGGATGAAGAGCATTTGGGAATTCTTGGTAATAATCATAACTTCTCTGTAAGACTAAAATTGTGTCAAAATGAAAACAGGAACTGTATTAGTCCATTTCTGTTGCTTATAAAAGAATACCTGAAACTGGGTAATTTATAAGGAACAGACGTTTATTTGGCTCATGATTCTGGGACAGCTGCATCTGGCATGGGCCTCAGGATGCTTCTGTTCATGGTGGAAAACAGCCCACCCGCAGGTGCAAGCAGATCACATGGTGAGAGGAAGCAGGACAGAGAGAGAGAAGGGAGGTGCTAGCATCCTTTAAACAACCAGCTCTCATGGGAACTAATAGAGTGAGAACTCACTTACTATCCCTACACCCAGGGCATTAACGTATTCATGAGAGCCATCCCCCATGACCTAAACAGCTCCCAGTACTGCCACATTGGGATCAGATTTCAGCATGAGCTTTGTGGGGGACAACATACCCAAACTCTATCAGGAACCTAAATGAATTAATCTTTGAAAGCTTTCCTGTCTTGTGCCTTGTACTGTTCTAGACTCAGACATGAAATTGGCTGTTTTTCCAAGAAACCCTGGGGGTTTTTTGTGGAAAGATGGTATTGTAAACCTCAATGTATGTGCTAAGCATACATAGTAAGTGTGTCCCATCTGTAATGCCATCATTAGTGAACAATTTTAGTGGATAGTCCCAGAAAAGATATTTTTTTCTCTTAAAGGCATGAATTTATATTGATATTTGTAATTCAGTTCTAACACTATTGTGTTCTTAAATATATTATTTTCTATAGCTGTGCCTCCGTTTCTCTCATATTGAAAAATCTTCTTTTTTAACAAAATAAACATTATATAGTCCTAGTCTACTTGGTATCTTCAAGTGATGATTGTTCTTTTAAACAACCTTAATCTTAGACCTTTGAGCAAGAATTCAGTCTCTATGTGATTAGGCTTCCCTCTCCCTTCCCCAGAGACCTGCTTTTTCTTCTCAGGGCAGAGTAGGCTCACTGCTTGCCAATACTGATACTGCATATCATTGTGCAGATTAGAAATGGAAACTTTTTTCTCAAGATGCTTTTCTTCCCTCTGTTGGAAAATTGATGGAGTAAATACAATGATCTACAATGTCTACAACATGAGTGGCGCCCCCTAGGGTTGTGCAGTTGACAATGTGCACATATGATGGCTCTCGGACATGGTTTTCTTGTAACCAGGGAAGCTTGCTTCTGACACAGGAAGAGTTTAGATAGAGACAGAATTAGATGAAATTACCCAGTTTCAGGGAGTCTGTGAACACTTCTGGTAGAGGAGGGAGGAATGGGGTGTTCATCAGGGACCGGTGGACACAAGAAGAAGCATGGAAAAGGCAGACTACGAAGGAAAAATAATGAGTTCAGTTTGGACATGTGGAGACATCTGCAAGATGTCCATCCAAGAGGACTCCTTGGCAGTTAGAGATCTCAGTCTGCAACTCAAGAGGGAGGCCTGGGCTGGAGAAGTCTATTTGGGAGGATGTGTAGAGTGGGAAGGAAAGAGGTGTAAGGATGAGACCTTTAGGAATGACACTGGCCATTAAGAGAAGGGCAGAGGAAGAGGAGAAACATGGGATAGACAGAGAAAAAGGAGATTTCAGAGTCGCGGCTGGATTGGAAGATGGGGTGGGAATTACATCTATTCCAATGCTTCTTGGTTGCAGCTCCCACGCCAGTTCCCACTGAAGGGGGATAAAAAGAAAGTGTTGGGAAAAGCAGTCCTGTGCATACAGACTTTCAACCCCTGCCCAGCCACATAGCATGGGCTTTGGGTCTGGAAGTCTTTCTCACCAAGAGATAGAGAGCCTCTCAGCCAGCTTCCAGCTTTCTGTATTTCACACACCACAAGGGAGGGGTTGGGGTCCTTCTACTGCAGCACAAAGTGGGGTGCATGTAGCCACATTGCTTGCACCTGCTGCAGAGGGGATCTGCTAGTCATAGGGCCTGGCACACTGCAAGGGGCTGGCTTTGTGTACTCTCTCTTTCCTCTTGCTATAAGTAAGCACTGTATCAGGTGAGCCTGGTGTGCATTTTTTCTGTTCTCGGCAACCTCAAATCATGCACTGATTTCTTCCCTGGGTGACACTTACCTGCCCTTTAACACTGGCCACACTCATGCTATATTCTATCCTGTGGCACAGCCTGACCACCCAGTGAAGGGTGAAACAGATTTGGTGCAGTGAGCAGGGCTGCTGAGAAGTCACTTTGCCATGTCACAGTGGAAGTGAGCCCCCATCCTAGGAAGGTGCTTATTCCCCTGGTAGGGTGAGGGTGGCTGGTGAAGCTCCCAGTAAGGTTTTAGGCACACTTTGGCCTGCCAACAGAGGTAAATGGCATACGGAGAATATCCATGCGAACCTTGATAAATTAACTAGGTGAGTGTGGGAAAAAACTAAGGAAGTGGGGAAGCTTGATGCCAGACAGTCCTGTGGTTACTGACCCACTGCCCTTGTGCCACCAACCTGGGGCCACCTGGGGCCCAACACACCCCATCACCAGTTGCACCCAGTCTTTACCCAGCAGTGTACTAATACTGCATTGTCAATACTGACCAAATAAAAATGAGCAATTCTCCGAGGCTGAGCTACATAAGATGAAAAAGCAATATAACCAGAAGCCCAGAGAACCCACACTCTCTTGAACTGTCCACCTGCTGGATGAGGGAGCAGCTCAGAATCTCTTCTGTAAGGAGTAGGGAAGCCTGGACCAGATGAAAGAGGATCCATTGTTATAGCGGATCTTTGCCCACACTGAACAGGCCAACTCCCCAGGATTGGACAGATTGCAAATCTGGTGACTAAACAACCTACCCAAAACCTAGTGATCTTCCTAAACTGCAGACAACCTAGAAAGACTTTTCAGGAGCTATTGACTTGGTTAAAGCTCTGGGAGCTCCCTATGGCTCTGTGCCAAACAGGCAGGGGATTTAGATGACATTCTGCTGTCCTGACAACAAGTACAGGACTTAATAAAATGGAGGCTTCCCAACAGGCTGATCCCTTAACCTTCCTGGTCTCCCCAGGAATGACTGTGGGGGAGACCATTAAAAAACTATGCCACAATGTGTGGCTCTGCCAAAAACATAGCCACAGTGGTGACCACTTTCTCATCACATAACAAGCAAGTCCCCAAACCACCATTGGGAGGGGTACAAAAGATAAAAGGAGCCACTGAAAATGAAGGTCCCAGGCTGGGTCCTGGGCCACAAGGAGGGCCATGTGGCTACGGCTGCTTGAGCAGAGGGTCACCAAGGACAAGACAGATGGGATCCCTACTGAGCAACTGAGGGACCAATACACGCTGAGGGAGGATTCAGAGATCCTAATGTCACATGCTTGGTTTGAGCAATTGCACAGCAGGAGTTATGCTCCTTTGACTGGGATGATGCTGATTTGGTCTCTGGGCTACATGTCCCCACCAACACCCCAGGGGGACATAAAGGCAGGAATATGGGGCACTGCCACAGAGGAGCCACCAGGCTAGGAACCACCTCCACTACTGTATCCTGACCTAATCCCTTTGAAGAAGACAGACTAGGAATGGGGCCAAGATTTGGGGCCCTCACTGGGAACTGACGGCCTATGCCCCAGTATGGGTGGAAGAGTGTGATAGCCAAACTTTTATGGATCTCTTGGACACCAGGGCTCAGGTCACTGTCATTCCTGGCCCCCACTGTGGGCAAGAATAACAGGTGATCCTGGAAGTTTCAGAACTAACACTGTCATGTATGGAAGGAAAGTCACCATGCACTTAACTGCAGGCCCCTCTGGCACCTTAATAGGCATAAATATCTTGGCTTCTTGTACACAGGGCACCCATTGCCAATTCCAGGACTATGTCCACCAAGTGGTTTCATCTGGATGATCATCACGGGATGTGTGACCTCTCAAGAACCACCCAGACTGCCTGTGCCACAGAAGGTAGTCCAAATCAAACAATATGACATCTCACGTGGAGAAAAGGAAATGACTATTTTGATTTAAGATTAATGGAGGCTAGGGTCTTGTGGCCCACCATACCCCAACACCTGGTCTGGCCCTTAAGAAGGGTGCCCTGGACATGGCAATCTGCAGTGAACTACTGCCAACTCAGCTGTCTAATCATACCACTTATCCTGATTATCATGACAAGATACCAAACGTGATATCAGTCACAGAGAGCTCGGACAGACACCATAGCACTTGGCACACCATTGTTGACCTGGCCAATGCTTTCCTCTTCATTCCCTTGAGGGAAATCGGCCAAGACCAATTCACCTTCCTGTGGCTGGGGACGCAGTGCATCTTTACTGTCTCCCCTGCCTGCTCTCCCCCCACTGGGATATCTCAACTCTCCTGCTTTCTGTTATCAGTAGATGGGGTAGGACCTGCAGAAGACTGAACTCATAGCCAGCATTATTTGTATGCATTACATTCATAGCATTGTTCTCAGGTGAAAACACAATTCAAGGAGCCCTGGACAATGTGGTCTGATAATAACCTCAACTGGCTGGGTCATTAACTGTGATAAGATCCAGGAACCAGCCCAACAATTTACCTTTGTAGGCTAGAATTAGGCCAGAGCTCAGTGGGACATTCCAACCAAGATTAAGGAGAAACTCCTGACAATAACACCTGAAGAAGAAAAGATGCCGGGAGCCAGGTACATTGCCCAAAGGAACTCCATCTTGAATAATTAACTGACATTTTTTTTTTTTTTCATTTTTCAAAGAAAAGACTGTTCCCAGAACTCTGACAAGAATCTTCAAGGTTAGACCATCTGGCAAGTCCCCAGACCAGAATAAACTAAACTTTATTGGTCAACCAATCAGTTCAAGCCGCACACTAACTGAAATGTTCCTATCCTTGTGGCTATGGGCTATCACCATTAAAGCCCTGTTTAACTTAAGCTGGCAGACAAACATCATCCTATTTCTGCTGGGTAATGTCCTTTCTAATTTGCAAATCTGTTAAAGCTTGTCTCCACCAAATTATTTCCAGAGAGAGAGTTTTTCTTTCGACAGACCTCCAACCTCTAAGAAGGAAGCACAATGCCTGGTGAAGCTATGTGGATACTAGAGACAACACATTCCATACATGGCATTTTGCTTGCTCCCTGGTAAAACCACATGCAAAAGCTCCACTTTCGAGTGAGGACCCAGACAAAGGCATGCACTGGAAAAAGTACAGTGCACAGTCAATCAGACCCTACCCCTGGGAGCCCTCAAGCCACTCAGTCCTTTTGAACTGCAGGTCTCAACAACATTGACCCATGCTGATTGGGGCTCATGACAGAAAGACAGTGCTACTGGCATCATAAGGCCAATCAGATTCTGTACCAGGGAATTCCCAAAGGCAGCAACCAAGTGTCCTCCCTTAAGCAGCAGTTCTTGGTTTGTTACTGGACTAATAGAGATGGAATACATCATCCGTGAGCCATCAGTGCTGCTAATATTTAATGTGTCTATTTTAAACTGGATGCATACCAACCCAATTAACAAGATGGAACAGGCATAACATAGTTCCCCCATTAAATGGAAATGGTATATACAGGACCTTACCTACCCTAGGCTCCAGGAGGACACATGCCTTCACGAGGTGGTAGGCCACACACCGGAGGGCCCGTTGCTGACCATTGCTCATTCACTGATTCCCCCAGTTGCAAATTGGGGCCCCACCTGGAGGAAGTTCCCCTAAAAGGTACAGCCTGGTTTACTAGAGGACCAACCAAAATAAAGCCTGATAAGGTCCACTGAATGACAGCTGTCATCTGTCCCAAGATGGTCACATCGTCACCCGTCATAGATGAGACATAAACCCAATGGATAAAACTGGCAGCAGTGTGGTTAGCTGTACAGGCTACCACCAAATCCTCCCCATGCTATATTTTCACACACTCTTGGGCCATGATCAATGGCCCAGCTATGTGATCAGGGAAATGGCAAACAAAAAACCAAATCAGACAAAGACACTCTAATGTGGGGACAGGATTTATAGGAAAAACTAGTTCAGTGGAGTGGCAAAATATTTGTCATTCATGTGGATAAGACATAATAAAGACCCCTACCAAACTCAAAAATAACTAAAACAAGAAGGCCAAGGTGGGTTACACCAAACTGGTAGCCACTACAGCTTGCTGGTTCACCAGTGACCAAGGCATGAAACTGCAGCCCACAGGCAAGACTGGACACAGAGCTATAGGCTTCCATTTGAGAAAACAAAAGCTGAAGATGCAGTGGT
Organism: Galeopterus variegatus; assembly: GCF_000696425.1. Taxonomy (NCBI): domain Eukaryota; kingdom Metazoa; phylum Chordata; class Mammalia; order Dermoptera; family Cynocephalidae; genus Galeopterus; species Galeopterus variegatus. The sequence goes on along the minus strand of NW_007726383.1, from coordinate 755,474 downwards.
CATCTATGCTTCCTGCCAAAAAGTACAGTGAGCCTAAAAGGGTGAGCTGGGACATAGCTAGCCTGGACTAGCTCCTGTGTGAGTTTGACAAATGGGCCACATTGGGCCAATTCTTTCAGCTGGGAATTAAAATGATGTCTGTGTGAGGAGGGGGTTAAGTTGTAATGCCCTTTAAATTGAGAAGGTACTTTGAGACCAAAGAAGGAAGTAGGCAGGTCCATTTGGTAATCAGGGATATTTATTAACTGAGGTGACTTACAGACAAGGAAGCTGGCTGCAGTGAAGAATCAGAGTCAGCAGTTGAGAGCTCCCTCTCTGCAGATTAGACAGTGTTTATATAGCAAAGCCCCTGTTACTAAAAATAACTTCAAGGAACCGTGTTAAGAAAAATAAGGTAATAACATCATTCAACAGGTGTCTTGGAATCCATGAAGTGGGGAGGGGGTGTCTCATGATTTTAGTGCTTAGACCACTGATGCCACCTGCTGTAATAAATAACTCTTTCCCTCAAACCTATGTTCCCTTTGTACTTGCCCTAAGGATAAGATGTAACTGGCCAGTGAAACAAAAGAATGAAGTTAAGTAGAAGTCAACATGGCAAGCAAGGTACAAAATGGCACTGATTCTGTTCACCTTCTAACAGTGTCTCACATGGCAGATATCTGCTCTGGATTTAGACTGGTGATTTGCCACACCGACTTGGGAACCACAATTTTGGCCATCATGAAACATCTGTGCATGTATTGGGATACCCCTAGGGCATGCAAACCGACCAGGGAACAGCCATCATAGCAAAGGCTTCTCAACAATAGATAGCTTCTCATGGCATCTGGTGGAGAAGACGTGCCCTGCATCACCCTCAAGTCACTGGAGTTACAGAGTATTCAAATGGGAGGCTAAGGCAGCAGGTGTGATACAGGTCATCAGGGCACCCTCGATGGCTGGACAATGAGACTGACCAAAGTTATCTGAACCTTCAGTATAAACATACAACAGAAAGAAACCATGACACTAAGTCACTTGCTTGAAAATAATAAAAATGGAAGAGAAAAAGCCTGGGCCCCATTCGCATGTGAGTTCTTTTGCCCAGGCTCCATATCCTCAACCATGCTTTTTCTTTCTTCTATTGGAATGAAAACCTGAAGGGTGGTGGGTAGTTCACCAGGCCACCCTCCATAATGACCAGGTCATTACCAACTTGAAATTCATGTTATTCAAAGGAACCTCTCAGCTGGCTAAATTCACCAGCCAAAGCTGTCCCTGATTGCAGGGCAGCTGAGGGTGAGGGATAGTAAAGCTGAAATTGACTGAAATTAACTGCAATTTACCACCCAAGCCTTCCTCTGGAAGTTGCAAGCCTTCAATAGACTTCAGAGGTCCAAAATAGTTACTGTCAGGTTCTGCTATTGCAACTGTTGTCTTGGTGGGAAGACAGATTCCTGGTGCTTCCTGCTCCACCATTTCCCAGAATCCTCTCCCACACGTTTAGATTATTGCATATAAATGAAGATTACATTATAACTGCTTACTCTATTTATCTGAAAAACTTTTAAAGAACTCATTGAAGTATAGAAATACCGTATAACAATCTACTTCCTGGGCCGGCCCGGTGGTGCACTGGAGAGTGCGCCGCTTGGGAGCACGGCGGTGCTCCCTCCGAGGGATACTATGTGGAGACCGGTTCCCGCTCACTGGCTGAGCGCGGTGAGGGCGCAACACCAAGGGTTGCAATCCCATTGCCGGTCAGTAAAAAAGACAAACAGGAATAAAAAAAAAAAAAAAATCTACTTCCTTCTTGAGTTACTTCTCATAGTGAAACTACAGAGAAACAAAAGTGGCACCTTAAGAGAAAATGTAAAAAGAAACTTAGCTTCTGTTTGTTCCTGGAATAGAATTTGAATTAAATTGAAGGAAGCTTGCTTCCTCTTGTAAATCAACTGCATAAACACAAATCAGAAGGAACAAAAAAAGGCTGTTAGGTAATTTTGGTTGAGGAGGAATTTAACTGTGGAGAGGACAGTCATGTCATTAATTTTACTTTATAATAAAATGATACCTTTTGTTCTTCAGTGGGGTAAGAATTTTCAAAGTTACACTCAAAGGCATATATATCTCATTAATTAAAATCTTTCAGGTGTTATAAGATTGACACTATGAATGGGTTTCACATCCCACAGGAGCAAATCTTTAATGTATCAACTCTAATATAGAATCTGAAACCATAAAATACCATTGGCATATTGACTTCCTTTCAAAAGCCTCCTTGTTAGTTGCCATATGAAACAGATTTTCCCAGAATCCTTGAGAGATTTAAATTAACCTAAAAATTTTCCCTCAGTATTCAACAGTGGCTAGATTTTTCTGCCTGTGCAACACTTCATCTGAATGAAACAGGTGAAGTCTTAGTGGACAAGTCAGATCACCAGGTGTTTAAAATGTTCATGACCATCTCTGACCGCCATACCTGAAACTCACTCTGTGTATAGAGGATTACTACCTTCCTTTCTATTTCAGCCTCATCCCAAGCAAAAAGAAAAAGCTTGATGCATTAGCTATTTTCAATATACATGAAAATTGCACAGAATTATACATTCGATAAATGCATAATGACATGTATCCACCATCGTAGTATCACACAGAATAGTTTCACTGCCCTAACTACCCTCTGTGCTCTGCCTATTTATCCCTCCTTTCCCCCTAACTCCTGGCAACCACTGTTCTTTTTACTGTCTCCATAGTTTTGCCTTTTCCAGAATGTCATATAGTTGTAGTACTACAGTTTGTAGCCTTTTCAGGTTGGCTTCTTTTGATTGGTAATATGCACTTAAATTTCCTCCATTCTTTTCATGGCTTGATAGTTTATTTCTCTTTAGCACTGAATAATATTCCATTGTCTGGATGTGCCACAGTTCATTTATCCATTCACCTACTGAAAGACCTCTTGATCATTTCCAGATTCTGACAATTATGAAAAAAGCTACTATAAACAACCATGTGCAGGTTTTTGTGTAGACATGTTTTCAACTCCTTTGGTAAATACCAAGGACATGTTTGCTGAATCACTTGGTAAGAGCATGTTTAGTGTTGTAAGAAACTGCCAAACTGTCTCTCTTAGTCTGTTTGTGCTGCTATAACAAACTACCATAAACTGGGTAGCTTACAAACAACAGAAATTTATTTCTAAAGTCTTGGAGGCTGGGAAGTCTGAGATCAAGGCAACAGCAGATTAGGTATCTGGTGAGAGCCTGCTCTCTGGCTGATAGATGGTGTCTTCTAGCTGTGTCCTCACATGGCAAAACAATCTAGCTAGCACTCTGGGGTCTCTTTTACAAGGGCACTAATCCTAATCATGAAGGCTGTGCTCTCATGACCTAATCACTCCAAAAGATTCCATCCCCTAATACCACCACTATGGGGGTTAGGATTTCAACATACAAATTTGGGGGGGACATAAGCTTTTGGTCCATTGTACTGTGTCTTCCAAAGTTGCTGTACCATTCTGCATTCCCATCAACAGTGAACAAAAGTTCCTGTTGCTCCATGTCCTTGTCAGCATTTGGTGTCATCAGTGTTTTGGATTTGGGTTATTCTAAGAGGTGTGTAGTGGCATCTCATTGTTGTTTTAATTTGCAATTCCTTAATGACATATGATATCGAACAGCTTTTCATATGCTTATTTGATGTCTTTGTATCTTCTTTGGTGAGGTGTTTATTCAAGCATTTTGCCTATTTTAACAACTCATTTGTTTTCTCATTTTTGAGTTTTAAGAGTTCTTTGTAAAGTTTTGATAACAATCCTTTATTAGCTATGTCCTTTGCAAATATTTTCTCCTTTCTTAGTTTTTTAAAAATAAAATCAGACCACATATTTGTTCCAAAGCTTCATTTTGGGGGACTTGGTGGGAAAATATCAGAATATTAGGGTATGTTGGCTATTTCTTGCAAACTTCAGTAAAGCTCCACAAATGACAAGCTTCTATCAAATGTGGCCTTACTGAAAGGCAGGGGGAAGGAAAATACAGCTTTTCCAAGGAAGATACATCTTGCCTATGACCAGAAATGCAGTATGGTTGAATGGCAGATGGGCTTGAACTTTGCAGAGTTAAAAGCCTGGATTCTCTGCATCAAGTTACAGGGAGAGAGAAAGCAAATAAGAGTTAATGTTCCTGGATATATGATTGAGATCTGGAGTTTGATTTTCAGTCCCCAACATATCCTTTTGACAATTACCCCCATTGTAAAAACCATTCCATGAAGTATAACATGGGGTGAGGGGAAGGAGATTTGTTTTTCTCCAACCCAGGCTACAGTTTTGCACTGCCTAGTGGTCCACTACCAGGTTGAATGCTGAGAACCTACATAATAGGTGAAGCTCTAGAACCTGTTGATGCATGACAGAATCCCTCAGATTTATCTCTTGAATCAAGAACTGTAACTAGTCAAGATCTGTAGAGTTGAACAGATATAAATCAACAGAGGTGAATAAACTTTAAAGGAGACGTGTTTACAGAGAAACCCCAAGACTGTTACTGAAGAAATCAAAAGCCTGCAAAAATACAACCCCTGATGCAATCCTCAGGCCTCAAAACCTACACCAATTGGAAACAGACTAACATAGGACATCCCCCAGAAGGTGAGGTCTCACCAATACCCACCTCAGCCTAAGCCAGAGCAACTATCAGAGAACAGAACTGGGGAGAGCTGAGATGATTGATTCAGAAACTCACCCCACTATCATGGCAGAAAGTATTTGCTATTTCTATCTAGCAGGGTTTACTGAGGCAATAAACCAGTGACCTTTGTATTTTTGATTCTCCATTTTCCCATTTCCAAAAAATATTTCTATTGTGATTATGCTGTTTTCCCTCCATTATTTTATATTGGGGGTGTAGAGGATGGTAAATGTATCATTTAGTCCAGGATGCCATAACATAAAGACCCAGAAGAAATATGCATCTCCCAGAGATCCTGGAGCTTGTATATAGGAACTGGGTTCAACTCTGGGTTGTCTCCCTTTCTAGAAGAGAAACTGTGTATCTTTTGTTGTATATGAATTGGAGAATTTTATTAGTGGGGAAGATTATGACAACTGTTTATGTCAGGGAAAGGATGTATGTGAAAATTGGGCAGCTGAGAGATGTAATTGGTAGATATCTATAGTCTGGGTCTGTCCAGTATCCATTCTTCTTTTTGGTATCCACACCTTGATTTATCTTTGGGGAACTATGTGCCCCCATTTCATCTGTGAAATTTCAGTGGGACCAATTCTATCCCCAGGCAGAGGCAAGTGGATAGCATCGTTGGCTTAAAAAGAGAAGGTAACCCAAATTGGTCCAATGAGAAAAAGTCAGCCCTGGAAGACTGGTTGGAGTCAGAAAAGATCACTTCTTTCCCATGCCTTGATAACATGCTAGACTATAATCCTAGGCCATCTATTGTCGATCTTACCTCCATTTGGGAAGAGAATGCTGAGAATGAAGCCAACACAGAAAAATGAAGAGTTGAGACATAGAGACATTTCTGGCTTTATCTCTTGATCATCTGTACCTGAAGACCCTCCCTGGACTTTTGTATTATACAAACCAATACATTCTTTCTTCTGCCTAAGTAGTTTTGCACTGGGTATCTGTTCTGGCTAATATAGTTGGAGAACTGGGGTTATATACCTTTGTTGAGCAAGCAAGCAAGCTTTTCTATTGGCTCTGTCTGTATCCAGGCAGAGTCACCCAAATTGGGGTCTTTATCAGGTGGTTAAAAGTGGGTAAGGGGCTTTGGGTAGGGGGCTTCGCCAGGTGGGCAAAACTGGGTCATGGAGACAGGGGATGTCCACAACTCAAGCTAGAGAGCAACCCAGCCTCTCACCCACACAGGAAGAGCTGACAAGCTGGCAAACCGCGGAGTCCCAGAGCTCAGAAATGTATTTAGCTGTTAGCCGTTTTCATAACCTTTAGATATTCCTTACAAGCAAGCATATTTTTAGCTGTAAAACTAAAACAAGGATTAATATAAGTGGAGGACAAGGAATTTGTCTACTTTAATTTCTCTTGTATGCATGCTTCACTTGGCAGGTGTTTACAACTGGTGTCCACATCAATGGGTCAGTGCCTGTGCTCTGCCAGATATTAAATATTTTGAACATCATGTCCTATTGGGAGGGAAACACTGGTCTAAGTTGTCCTCTGAGTATATTTTTTTTGTTCATGAACAATCATCTTACTTAATATAACTGACTCCCAGGTGGCTTCAAGTATACTTATAAATCTAAGCTTTAATTAAATAATGGAAGAGTCTAGAATTTTACCTAATGTTTAAAACCAGAATAAAGTTGTTTTTTTAAAAAAAGAGCACTAGTCCTAATGTTCTGAATATAAAATAAGACAGTTGTGATCCTTCTAGCTCTGAACTTCTATTATCTCTTTTACAATAAAGAGAAACGAAAGTGAAAAAGCTAGATTTAAAAATATCAAGGATACTTTAAAATGTGGCTAATTCTGGGAAATCAGGCACACCCTAGAAATTTGGTAGGGAAGTTGGAGTGAATAAACATGTGCTCAGGCCGAGCCCGTGGCGCACTCGTGGCGCACCGTGGGTTCGGATCCTATATAGGGATGGCCGGTGTGCTCACTGGCTGAGCACAGTGCGGCTGGTCTCAAAAAGGACAAAAATAATAATAATAATAAACACATGCTCACACAAACACACAGACAGACACACATGCAATGAAGAAAAGTATCTCATGACAGCATCTTGTTTTATTTAAATATGAGGAAGGTAGGAATGAATTCAGCATGAGACAGTGTTACTGGTATTTTTTTTTTTCTTCTGGGATATGCCTTTAGTACGCTGATCCTTCTCAGACTGAACAGAATAGTTAAGGCAGATTTTGCCAGCTAATCTAGGCATGCCCAGGCTTATGTCTTTCTATATCTGCTGACTCCAGTAAAAATACGTTCTAGAAGTTCTTACCAGTGTTGTCAATACACGTCCTGCTGTATTTCTTTTTCTTTTCTCTTCCTAATTCTCTCTTCAGAAACAGAAGAATATTAAAGAAAGTAGAGGTAAGGAGAGTAGAGAAAGGGAGAAAAACAAAGTACAAGAAAAGGACTTAGTTCTGAGCATAAGAAAAATACTTCTTGATGTGTTTGCTAGAAGATAAAAAACATTGTAGGCCGGCCCGTGGCTCACTCGGTAGAGTGCGGTGCTGATAACACCAAGGCCCCGGGTTCGGATCCCATATAGGGATGGCCGGTTGGCTCACTGGCTGAGCGTGGTGCTGACAACACCAAGTCAGGGGTTGAGATCCCCTTTCCGGTCATCTTTTAAAAAAAAAAAAAAAAAAAAAGAAGATATAAAACATTGCAAAGAATGTAGTTGAATCATTTTCTAAAGAAAAAAACATAAAAAATTATTCTACTTTTCTTCTTTACAAATTATACACACACACACAAGGGTACTTGAAAAAGTTCATGGAAAAATAGAATTAAAGGATAATATGAATCTTTCTATGAACTTTTTGAAGTACCCTCGTGTGTGTGAGTGTGTGTGTGTGTGAGTGTGTGTGTGAGAGTGTGTGTGTGTGTGAGTGTGTGTGTGTGTGTGTGTGTGTGTGTGGTGATAAATTCCATTAATTTTTGCTTGTCTGAGAAAGACTTTATTCCTCCTTCATTGCTGAATGACAGCTTTGCTGAGTATTAAGATTCTTGGTCGGCACTTTTTTTCTTTCAGTACTTTGAATGCATCATCTCAGTCCCTCCTGGCCTTTAGACTTTCTGCTGAGAAGTCTGCTGTTAGTCTAGTGGGGATTACTTTATAAGTGACCTCATGTTTTTCCTCTTGCTGTTTTTAGAATTCTCTCTTTTTCTTTAACCTTGGACAGTTTGATTACAATGTGTCTCGGAGAAAACTTATTTGGGTTGCTTCTATTTGGGGACCTTTGACCTTCCTGGATTTGGAAGTTTGCATCTTTCCCAAGACTAGGGAAGTTTTCAGCTATTATTTCTTTAAATAGGTTTTCAATATCTTTTTTGTTTTCTACTTGTAGAATGCCTAAAATTTGATTGTTTGCTTAATAGTATCCCATAGATCTTGTTCATTTTTTATTCTTTTTTTGTCTTCCTGTGTTATTTCAAAACCACTAACTTCAAGATCAGAAATTTTTCTTCTGTTTGATCTAGTCTGTTGTTGACACTCTCTAATGTATTTTTTATTTCATTCAATAAATTCTTCAATTCCAAGATTTCTGCTTGATTTTTTTTTTTTTTTTTGCCAGTGAGCGGGAACCGGTCTGTATGTGGGATCCGAACCCTCGGGCGGGAGCGCCGCCGCGCTTCCCAAGCGGCACACTATCCAGTGCGCCACCGGGCTGGCCCATCTGCTTGATTTTTTAAAATGACATCTATCTCTTTGTTGAATCTCTCATTCAGATCATGAATTGTTTTTCTGATTTTGTTGAACTGTTTGTCTGTATTCGCTTGTATCATGGTGAGTTTCTTTACAATTATTAATTTGAATTCCTTTTCTAGCAAGTTGGCAATTTCTGAATCTTTGAAATCAGTTACTAGAACATTATTTTGTCTTTTTGGTGGTGTCACATTACCTTACTTTTTCATGCTTCTTATTTCTCTGCATTGATATCTGTGTGTCTGGTGGAATAGTCACCTTTTTGAGTTTTGCAGAGTGGCTTGCATGGGAAAAGACTTCAACCTGCAAATGTCTCCTAGTGTGTTGATTGGGTAGAGTGCAAATGATTTTGTTCCAGATGGATGCACTAGTGTACACTCTATGTAGTTTCCTTTTTTTTTTTTTAATGGAGGAAGGGGCCCACAAAGCAAAAGTGCACAGGGCCCATGAAAGTCAGAGTGTAATGCTTCCCAGGGGAAGGCAGTTCTTTGATCTGACTGCAAAATCAGGTAGAAGACAGAGTACTGCAAAGAGGTGGTCTCTTGTGTTTCCCCATGGCAATAGGAAATCATTGCTTCAAAACCATGCCCATAAATTGACTGTACCTGCCTCAATAATAGGACAGTTGCATAACTTGTTGACTCAGGATGGGTAGCTGTTGCCTGCTGGGGGAGGCATGGTTCCCTAGGAAGTCAGAGGAGTTTGAGGAGTGCCTGGAGTGTGCAGATGTAAAACAAAAGCCCAAGACACGTGTTAGCAAACTTTTGTAAAAAAACAAGCAAACCTATGATGTAATAATTTGACATGGGGGTATAGAGAGGTGGGGAGGGTCTGAGAACTGTTCTGTCAAGGACCAGCAAGTCATCAAGGACATAGTGCATGCTAGTACAGATCAGAATAGTATGATGGAGAACAGTGTCTGTAACGAACTATCCTACCTTATCCCTTTCTCAGAAACAGAGTGGATATTGAAGTAATCCCGAGAGATTTTACAATGTGAGGGACTCCACTAGAGAGTCTAAATATTTTCACCCCCCAGGGAAATTTCCATATCCTCTTATTAAAAATAAGTGTCAGCATAAGCTGCCATTACTGATGACAGTATATTATTTTCTCCCTGTGATGGATCAGGGAGGAGATAAAACCCTGAAACTGCTGATTTAGAAGACAAAGAAATACTGAAATACTGAGAGCCAACACTTCCCTATTATTTACCACGTTCAGGTACTGTAGTTCTTTACATATTTTAACTCATTTAGTCTTCACAATAATCCTATAAAGGGGTTATTATTACTACCCTCGCTTTATAGATAGAGAAACTTAATTAACTAAGGTCACCCAGCCAATAAGTGGCAGTGCTGGGATTCAAGCCCAGAGCCTCACTCTGGACTTTGTGCTATTACTAGTCACTGGATAGAGAAATTAGAAGTTAAAATGATACCCACATTTGTTGCAATACCTGTCCACATGAACTACTTAATAAGTCTGTATATTTTACCAATAATGTCATTTGTGTTTTTCTCAACTCCTTGTTTTATAAAGGAGAGAATCCCCTTCTTTAACACTGGATTAGAAATTCTGAAATCCTGGGTGGATCCAGCAGTTCATCTGGAGGTGACTAGTGAAGGACTATGTTGTTTGAAAAAAAACTTGCCAAATTATGAAGTAATTAAATTCGTACTTTGAGATGTCATGTGTATGGGGGATGTCTGGATTTATTCATATTTTTAATCATTTGCTCAACTGTTTCAACATGTTTATACTCTCTCCAGTGGATTATGGGATCCAATTCAAATAGATTTCTCAATAGTTGGATCTGAACATAGGTACCCGGGGGAGCAAATACCAAGAATTTTCTCTAATTCCCCATCACATCCCACTGTAAAAAGGTGTTAGAAACCCATGGCTTTTGTTCTTTTTATTTTCTTATTTTTCTGTGTCTCCACTGTGAACTTGAATAGATCTGCAGTGACCAAAGTCCTCTTTCTCCAGCCCTTGCTGTCCTGCGTCACAAACAGCTCCCATGCTGGCCTCTGTGTGCTGTCTCCATGCCCTCCCACCCAACCCTAATGGGAATTTCACCTCTTGGGGAAGAAGGCTGTCCTTTTGAAAGTTTTTCTTCTGTTAAAGGTATTTCAGCCATCTGGAAAGCACAAAAAAATGCTCTTTTCTGAAGGCACATCTCCCAGTCAACTATTTACACAAAAGCCAACCTTTATTTAAGGGTGGATGATAAATCGTTTTACAGCCATGATGATCTGCCTAATGGCAAATGAAAATGGACTCATGACAAGAGTTGTGGAAGGCTGTGAGGGACAGCAAAGCGCTTTTTATCCAGAGCTATAATGGCACGGGAATACTCTGTCAACTCTTTACCCAGGGGTGTGTGTAGTAGTTAGTGTATTTTTATGATTTCAAAAATAAGACATAATTACCATAGTTATTTGGAAAACAAAGACAGGCACAAAGAAGAATATAAAATAATCCATAGTCCCCCAGCCAGACACAGTACATGTTAATCACGTTAATACGTAGATATATATATCCATCTGGTCACTAAGAGAAGGATATGCTCTATTCACTGCTTTATTTTTTTTTTCTGCAACCAATATATTGTCTTTTTTTACATCATTTAATTTTATTCTACAAAATGATTCTTTTTTGATCTATCTGGTCTATAAATTGGATCTAACATATTTAATATATACATTTAGGTTGAACTACATAAAATTGCTATTTTTGTAGGTTAAAATAGTTGAATATCATCAACACATTTTATGTGTTTCAACCTGATGTTTTCCCATTACTGGATTCTTAGGTTATTTCCAGTTTTTATTTTACAAACAAGGAAGCAATGAACATTTTGCACATAAATCTCTTTGCAAAACTGATTGTTTTCTTAGGATAAATTCCTAGTAGTGGAATTGTTGAGTCAAAGAGGATGGACATTTTTATAGCCTTTGATACATGTTGCCAACTATCCCGCTAGATAATGCTGATTTATAATCTCTGATATCTTTACTGCCATTTTTCAACTCAATTACTCTCTTCAGCTAACTTTTGTATTAATATCATGAAGTCATGTGACTATTTGTTACTTTCTCAGCGTTTATACTTCATCGAATGATATTTTGCATGTCCAAAGCCTTTATAAATCCTTATTTAATGTAGGAGTGGGGATAAAGCTTGCTTGAATCCAGTCACCATGTAGAGTGGTGATATAGAAAGGAAAGGTGAGGGGACGTGGTGTGGGTACATGGGTGCACGTATACATGTGTGTATGAGCATATGTTAAGGAATCCTGAAGATCACTCCTCTACAAATAATGATTGGGAGTAAAGGAGACATTATTCCCTTTAAATTATCAAGTTCCAAAAAAATGTTTTTTAAATGTGAACCAGCCACAACAGGTCAAAAGCACGGTTGACGAAACCTATGTCTGAAAGGTTGCTTGCTTTAAAACCTCATTGTGCCGTGGAAATTATAGAAGAGACCTTGGGGACGTTATTGTGCTTGACTTAAAAAATGTTGTCCAAAATACTTTTACTATGTGGACATCCAGACAATTCAGAATCAACATCTTTACAAAGAAAGGAAACCAAAAGCAATTTCTCTTCCACATCTTGTCTGGGTTAGAGGTACTTCACTTGCCACTTTCTGAGCTTTCTGAAATCCTTTTCTATACAAACCACATACCTTAGTCCTAAATGTCTTATTTTGCCAGTGGACCTTATCTAGTAATTGCTACTTTTATAGCTTTCAATTGCTTTTGGGAAATTACCTTTTGGAAATAAGAAAAGACTGTTACAATCTTTAGACTCAGATTAAACTACCAAACTTTGAAAGAGGATCCTGAAATAGGAGGTTTATAATCTGATAGAATATACATGCATATAGTTCAACATGGACGTTAAGTTATTGCACATTATTGGGGTTACTGAACCATACTAAGAAATTACAGTAAATTTAGCTTTCCTCCTTTCCTAGAATAGGCTAACTCATGCTCTATTTTTTTCTGATGAAGACTATGTTTGAAAAATCATCTGCTTCTCCTCCCTACCAAGTTGTGCATTTGCAGATCTGAAATAGCAGATGAGTGACAGCTCTAACTAGCAAAGCAGAGACAGAATTTATAACAAAGTTTGTTAAACAACACTGAAATAATAATTATCAAATCAGTAAAGATGTTTTAAAACTATACTGCTTAGATTGGCACTCTTATGCAAGTGCTGTTGAGAATGTGAAAGCCTTTCCAAAAACAACGTGACAATATGCTTTGATAAACTTAAAATTTTTGTGTCTCTTAACCTAGTAGTTCTGCTAAAGTAAAAGGACAATTAGATATGTGGGAGGAGATTGGTGAACAAATGAAACATTCACAATATCATTTTGCTTGTAGTATTATTTAGAGGCAATTCAAATGTTATTATAGGAATGAATAAAAAAGTTATGCCATATGATAGAATATTATGTAGTCATGAAAATGCTGTCTTCAATGAGTTTTCTTTTATGAAATAGAAAATAAAAATGTTAAGTGGGTAAAGCAGGATATATAATACATACATACATATATTGTATATATATCTTCTTAGAGTCTTACATTACCAATTTCTAATCTCAGTTTTGTAATGTAGACTAAATGAATAGAAAAAAATCTTTCTAGATTTTTTAAAAGATATATACAAAAAAATAGCCCCACAAAAACCTGTGGCAAGTATGATTATTGATGATTGTTGCTTTTGGTTTTGCATCTTCCTGCCTGTTCTGATTCCCCTAAAATAAATATATATTAACTTTCATAAAATAAACATTGTTGTGAAAGAAAAAAAGAAGAATGAAAGGAAGGGAAGAAAGAAGAAAGGAAGGGAAAAAGAAAAGGAGAGAGGGAGGCAAGGAAGGAGGGAAGGAAAGAGGGAGGAAGGGAGAGGGAGGAAGGAAGGATTGATTGCAGAATTATTTGGAAGTGAACTCTCTTCTCTTGTAAGGAAAATATTATTCTGGAAAAGGAGAAAACAAAAAATTTTGATTGGACTGCTGAATGTGGTAGTACAGATTATTTCCCTTTTTCAAACTGTTTCATAGATGAGGAAGAAAGGCAGGTGAACTGACAGAGAATGAGAGCTACTAGTTTACATTAGGTGGACTTTGGCTCCTGGAGTTTACAAGTAAAAGATAATGAGGGTTAATACGGTGCCAGAGTTGTTTGGTAATTTCAGTAACTGTGGCTATCAGCTACCAGGATATAGTCCAAGATCCCCCGCTTCAGTGAAGCCCTTCCCCAAACTGGTCCTGTACTACCTGCCATGACATTTGCTTGATTAATGCTAATGAAAGAGTGCATGTTAGCACAGGATCTTGGTTGCAAAAACAGAAACTGACCCTGGATAACAGTAAGAAAAGGAAATCACTGGCAGAAAGAGTCTTGGGCTGCTGAAAGAATCAGAGGGAAGGAAGGCCGGAGATCCAGATCCTGGCAGGAAACAAAGGAGGCACAGCGGAGCTAAGACCTTTTCACAGGAATGGCTTCTTAGGACATCACCACTACAGTGGTACCCACTGCTGGCCAGCTCCGCTCTCGCTGTTGCTGCACTGCAGGACTCTTCCAGCCCTGGGTGCTGGGATCTCAACTCTATGGCTGCAGCTGTGGTGACTAACAACTGACTGGTCCCACCTTGAGAGTCCAGGCCAGGCAGAGGCATCTGCTTGGTCACGCTGGCTGCCAGGACACGGGCAATGTACTATCCATCTCCCTTGGCATCTGCAAGCAGAAGTTGAAGGCCAACCTCTCACTATTTTTGGAAGTCTCCTCAAATAAGAAAGGTGTTGGGATGGCGGGCAGCCAAAATGTCTAATATTCATCATGAACAGTGATGATGTCGAAACACAGACCATAGCTTTTGCCCTTGTAAAATAATACTGTCTGATTTAATGTGGTTCTAAAAACAGACACAGGGTGTGGCGGCTGAATCATCACAGCTTTAAAAAGACAGTGGAGAGGGAACACCTCCAGATGGAGTGAACTTCAGTATTGCTCCTGGTCATGGACTTTGTGTGAAGAGAAAGGTGGCATGAACTAAGGACATACACAGACTTTCTGGGAATATCAGATGGCTTAGCTCGTTGTCAGGAATCTGGAAGAAGCAAGATTATAAAGTAAAGATAAAAGAGGTCCAGGGGAGAAGTATACAGATGGACCTGCAGGAAGATGAGGATTTTTGTATTACATGTTAATGCCCCCAGAGAGCCTCCATCACAGAGGGAGCACTAAACAAACAACTGGACGGATGACTAAGCCAGTAAGTGTCAGCTGGCAACAGTCTCAGCCACTCCAGCACTTATGCAGTGGGCTCATGAATGGAGTAGCCATGGTGGCAGAGAGCGAGACTGTGCATGCGGCCAGCTGCATGGGCTCTTTTTCATCAAGGCTGACCATGGCTGAACATCCACCCCGTCAGCACAGTGATGAATGCTGAGCCCTTGGCATGGTGCCATTCCTCAAAGAGACCCACCAGCCACTTGGTGGCAAGATGACAGATCAGATTCCCTCCATCCTAGAAAGGGCGATGTTTCTTCCTGACTGGTTATGGATTTGCCTTTCTTGGCTGTAGTATTTCAGTCAGCACCACCATGCAAGGACTAATCTACCAACATGGGATCCCATATAACATCACCTCAGACCGAAGGACCCCCTTTACTGCATGGGAGATGACTTGGTAAAAAAATGATAGCAGGATCCACTGACTCTGTCACAAGTTGCATGGTCCACAAGATGCTAACCACTAACGGAGTGGTAGAATGGCTTCTGAGGGTGTGGCTGTGGCACCAGCTTGGAGGTAACACCCATGATGATGGGGTACTAAACTTCAAGGTGCAGTATGTACTTTGAACCAATGGCCACTATATGATGCTGTACTCAATAGGTAGAATACAGGATTCCAGGAAACAAGAGGCAGAAGTAGGAGAGGGCCCACTTAACATCATTTTCAATGACCCTTTGGGGAATTCCTGCAACTTTAATATTCGTGGGTCTGAATATCCTGGTTCCCAAAAGGGGGTCAATTATACAATGCACACCGAGGGTCTGAATATCCTGGTTCCCAAAAGGGGGTCAATTATACAATGCACACCGAGTATCACTAAATTTAAAGCTACAACTGTCTCCTGTTAACTTCAGGTTGCTTGTGCCAATAGACCAGCAGGCACAAAAAGAGTTAGTGTACTGTCAGTACTAATTGACTCTGATGATCATGAGAAGGTCGACCTAGATACTACATAGTGGGGTAAGGAAAAAAATATTAGTCTCTCAGGTGACCCATGGGGGCATATATTAGCACTCCCATGCCAAGTTTTAGCTGTAGATGGCCAACTATAGCAGCCATAGCCTGTTCAGGCCATGATAACCAGTGGCTCAAACAACCCCACAGATGAAGGTTTCATTACTTAACCAGGCAAGCCAAGTAGACCAGCAGAAGTACCACTAGAAAGGGGTTCAAAATGAGTGGAGGAAGCTGATGACTGAGCCTCCATTACCACCCCAGGACCAACTGCAGCAGCCGGGACTATAGCTCATCTCACCAAATCTTTTCTTGCAAATTTCCCCAGAAACTGTGACCGACAAGGATCCTGAAGAATATAGGCCTAGGTGGAGTGAACTTAATATAAGAAGTGAGTGTATCTGACCGGCACATGGGGGGATATAGTGGACACTGTCAATGCTTCACCCAGAGCCCCTCTGCAGAGCTGGAGCCCAATCACCACCCCCCAGCTGTGTTGGCAGCTCTTTCTCCAGAGAATTGTTTTCAGCCAACAGGTGCTGCCTCGAGAAGTTACATCCTCCCCTACCCCACCGGCCACACACAGCAGCAGTGTGAGGTCAATGACCGACACGCAGGAGTACAAAAGGCAGGCCCATTGTGGGACAAACAATGTGGTGCAATTTTCTATCTCCTGAAAAATATTAGCCTTGAACTCAAGATGGTCTTGAGACAACTCTTTCCTGAGTTGTACCTCTGAATATTTCCTTTTGTAGTATCTTGCAAGGCACGTTTTCCCTCTCCCCACTTCTAGTATAATGCTATTTGCATTTGACATAATCGTTTTAAAATCATTTAATCATTTAGGACAGAGTGAATCTTCCCTCCCACAGGCCCTTCCCCCAAAAGCTACATGGGTCAGATTTATATATTTCTATATAAAGGAACAGCCAAGTTGGAGTCTGGAAACCAGAATTC
The DNA here is from genome assembly GCF_000696425.1 of Galeopterus variegatus. Lineage (NCBI taxonomy): Eukaryota > Metazoa > Chordata > Mammalia > Dermoptera > Cynocephalidae > Galeopterus > Galeopterus variegatus. The sequence goes on along the minus strand of NW_007726383.1, from coordinate 738,843 downwards.
TAGTCATAGTTTTACCTCTGTTTAGTTGGGTGATCTTAGGAAAGTTACCTCTCCTCCTTAGGGCAAGGTGAAATTTGACCTGTAGCCTTCCCCTCAGAAAACAATTTCCCTTTCATTCTTTTTCACTGAGGTTCAACATGTGTCCAAAGATCATTAGTGTTCCACTGAGTTCACACAGGACTTTTGTAACTAGATATGACATTCAGATAGCATACAAACCAGCAAACGGATTACTATGGTAAGAGTCCAGGCTCCACTCCCTAAACAAGATTTCGCAATTGAAACTGCTGATTTAAGCAGAAGAAAAAGGAAACACGTTGGGGGCTTGTTTCTGTTTTTTTTTTTTTTTTTTTTTTTTTTTTCTTTTTCATTAGCAAAGATGTTGTGGGAGCACCCCCTCCCCATCCAAATGTTTCTTTGTTTATTTTTTGGCAGGTGGCTGGTACACAAATATTTGTTTAAAGAAATAAAAAGGGTCTCTTCCGAGTTATTTTCTTTGTTACTATAAAATCAATGAATCACTTTGCAGATTATTTGTGTTTTGACTGCCTTCACAAGGTCAGGGAATGGAAAGACCTGTTGGATGACAGTTGCTATGGCCTGAATGTTTGTGACCTTTCCACCTTCCCACTCACATGTTGAAATTCTGACCCCCAAGATGATATTGTTAGAAGGTGTACCCTTTTGAGGGAAGATGGATCGTGAGGGCTGACCCCTCATGAATGGGATTAGTGTCCTCATAAAAAAGGCCCAGAGGAGCTCATTTGCCCTTCCACCATGTGAAGACACAGCAATAAAGTGCCATCTATTAACCAGGAAGGCTGGCCCTCACCAGACACCATATCTGCCTTGATTTTGGACTTCTCAGCCTTCAGAACTGTGAAAAATAAATTTCTATTATTTATAAGCCACCCAGTTTATGGTATTTTTTTTACAGCAGTCCAAATGTAGTAAGACAGTGATGCATCAAATATTAGAACTAAAAGGGAATTTACATTAATCCAATATAAACCCTTCTTTTTAAATAGAAAACAAAACAAAGCAAAACTGAGGTTCTAGAAATTAGCTGACCAAATCCAGAGGTAGTCAGATGTAGCACTGAGTCATTGTTATGTCTCCCCAGCTAAAATATGTGTTCTTCCAGATCACAGACAGTGATTCATGCTTCTTTACCCCTCCTTTAAACCCCCAATAACTGCTGGGCATATGTAATACTCTATAAATACTTGTATATCAACAATGCCATTACCCTAAAATGGCAGTAAAGGCTAAAAGCAATAAAGCCTCAAAAACAAAACAAAACAAAAAAAAAAAACAAACAGGTATTAATAACCCCAGAACTATGAAGAATTATTTTAAAATATTAATATTATTTGGTAAAGTAATTGCCAAATCCAATGGTATCATCAAGAAAAGCAACCATATGATTGCATGATATGCTCTAGTATAGAATAGAATAAACCTTTTAGAGCTGGGGAGAACCATAGAGATTATCTAGTACCAACTCCTAATTTTGAAGACAAGAAAACTTAGGACATGAATATCCAGGAATCTCTTACTGCAGGTAGGATTACCAATTGTTGTTAGCATCTGGAAATTTTCACTCAGTAAAGTGACATGAACATAACCTACAACCCAGGTAAACAGGCATGTACATCAGGAGATGTGTGAGAATGTTCATGGCAACCCTAACTATTCAAAAAGCAAGAAAACACCTAAAGTCCATTAATGGTCGAGTGGATGAATTGTGGAACATTTATACAATGACATATTAAAGGGCAATGAAAATTGTAACAAACTACAGCTTCATATATATGAACATGAATAAATTTTGCAAATAATAAGGTTGAGTGAAAGAAGCAAGTCACAAAAGAATATTTATTGTATGGTTTTATTTACATAGAATTCAGGTGGTAAAACTATTTTTTTTTTT
>NW_007726383.1:732728-736210 GCF_000696425.1 Galeopterus variegatus | reverse complement strand
TTTTTTTTTTTAAAGTGAGAAATGAAGGTATTTTTCTAAAAAACTCAAAGATAGCAATTTTCTCTTGAAGCAGGGAGAGTACACAGGGAGTGTCCAAGTTACTGGACAAGGTACTAGACCTTGTTCTAGACCATGGTCTTGTAATAGGCCAAGGTTCTAGTTATAACCTGAGTGATAGTTTCACAACTTTATGATTATTGTGTAATTATACATATATGAGTATATATTTTATATGATCTTCTATATATTTTATAATCACAAAGGTAATTTTACATTACAAACATTGGATATAGTGGGATTTTTTTGTAGATTTTACATGAAATAAGGTGAGTATAAAGCAATTTGCAATTGTGACTGTAATGACAAGAATACCAATCAAGTGTAAATCCAAAACAGTATAACTTTTAAATTTTAAAGCATTTGGTAATTTATTGCCGAGTTTGTTTTTTTGTTGTTGCTAATAGCAAACTGCTTTTTGAGCATTGGAAATATGACAATACTTACAAATGCATGGTTTTTGAGAATTTAAAATATGAGAATATTTACAAATTATTTAATTTCTTTCTCCTATTTTTCCTTCTCTTCAGGATAGATTCTTTCAGCAATCAATTTGTAGTACTATATTGACTTCAATTTTGGAGTATGGTCACATGTTGAGGATAAACTATTTGGTCTTATTGGAACCACACAAAACTTGTGCTGTGTTTTCTCTTCAGTGATAAATAAAACACTTCCAAAAAAAATTTAAGAGGAAAAAAGACAAGTCAGTATAGGGGAAAGGTATTGGACTTGGATCCAGAACATGCTACTAAATATGCAAATGTTAGAAAAGAAGGCTTCTCTGCAAACATTAAGACACTCCACCGTTCAGCAGTAGAAAGAGTATCTGGGAGATGGGGAAGCAGAATACTGAATAGTCTTTTTAAGTTCCCTAGATAATATCATCGAATATTTTTGAAGTCTGGGAATGCTTAAGAGCCATTATGTCTGCCAGGCAGCAAGCACTTCTAAGCACCAGAGGCTTCACCACATCATTTCGTGTTATTACCACAACAAACTATGAAGGCTGCATTATTATACCTGTGTTACAGACAAGATTAATCAGTCACGAAGGGGACGGTATGCCAGAGCTGCTCAAGATTTACTGTTCAAGTGAATCCTCTGAGATATTATTAAAATGCAGATGCTAGTGCAGGAGGTCTGGGGCTCTGAGAACCTGCATTTATAACAGTCTCTCAGGTGCTGCTGGGACAGCGGGTCCACAGACGCACCCTGAGTATGGTTCTGGAGTCACATTTCCTGCAACCCTGATACCACCAATTCGTAGTTCTATGTCCTGTAACAATTACATGACTTTTCATCTATAAAAATGAAGGTAATGAGACTGACCTCATAGGGTTGTTGTGATATTTAAAGTTACAATATTCATGCAGGGTTTAGAAGGGTGCCTGGCTCCTAATAAGCACCCAAAAATATTGGTAACATTGAGTGCTTAGTAAGCATTCAAAAAACTTTTTAAGTAACATAGAGCTATGCCTTTAGTGATAATTTGTCTGTTACCAAAAGGAACTAATAAATTATACCAGAGAGCTGTCAGCACAAACATTGGGAAAAATTGTGTCCCAGTGTGGCGAGGACTCTGCCACTCTCTCTCCTTATATTTTACTCATATGTCTTGCCCGATCATGTTATTTCACATAACATTATAGAAAAATGCTTTGATTCCCAGAAGTCTTACTTATATGGAGGAATAATCTCCCACATCTTTTTATGAATCAGCTGCTGTATGTGAGAGGAGACAAATTTTTCTGGAAAAACAGCTAAGGCTGGGAATCCATTCAATTATTTAAAACTGCTGATCAAATCCAGACTGGCAAACACTTTGTTAATATAAACCATCTTGAAGTGAAAATGTGCATTTAAAAGGGAACATGAGTCTTTTTTAGGGGGAAATGCAAATGAGAAACACTAAGTTCTCCTCTTCTCCGACACCCTGCCACAACGTTGTCTAACCATTGAGGTTAAAGCTGTGGCATGGTTTTTGTTCATTCCTTTTCATTACCCTCTTCCTTTGTCATTTTAGTCAAGCTCTAAGATTAAATTCAGTAAGTTAACCCTTGTCTTTGGTCAGTGGAGAGACAAGAAGATTAATTCAGTTATAAATATACTTTCTAAACAAATGTGTGCTCCTATTGCTGGTGTAGCAGGCATTGTTTTTGTTTCATAAAAATCCAATTTTAATTAAATAGAAATTTGTTAAAGTGGGCATGATTAATTCTAAAAATAATGTTGATAAAACGTGGACCTTTTATGTTGTTAAAATAAATTGATATTTATGTATTCATTAGTGAAAACAAAATATAGTAAAAACTTGGCATGTTTTACTCCTTGAAACAGTTCATATAGAACATGATTTTCTCCCACTGAACCAGCGGTAAATTGATCATTTCTATCTTGCCAGAAAATGCATTCTTCAGTATTGGCACAGTTTTGATACTGCCAAAAGAAACTATTTTTACCATACCTAGAGCTGTTTCACTGCTAAACCTAAAAACCTTTTAGGTTTAATCAAAAAAACAACTTTTTTGATTTTACACTTACTGTATTATCTATTCTAGTAGTAATGAAAAACAACACAATTCTTTCTAAAGGGACTCATCTATCTATTATGAGAGGGGATGGCTGAAAAGTAATAAAAATCATACTCAGCTATTACAGAAACCTATTTCAACTGCTTTCACTAAGAGATTAACTACAATTAGGTTGGTGAAGGATTCAGGTACAGTCTTGACATTCTGTCTTTGCCTCTATGGTTAAAGGCTCCTGCTCTTACCACAGTTATGACTGCTAACAGGGACAGCCACATTATGACTTTCATGGGTCCCAGGCACTGTTGTCTTCTCCAGCCCCTTCTTCCATAAAAAATATTAACAGTCATATTTTATTACTACATTGATAAAAAGACAGGCTGGATTCATTATTCTATACTCAGTAATATTATATTTATTTTTTNATTGATAAAAAGACAGGCTGGATTCATTATTCTATACTCAGTAATATTATATTTATTTTTTGTCTGATTTTAAAAGAAATTAAAATTAAAACATTTTCATGGGCCCCTAAAAGTTTCATGGGCACAAAGCACTTTGCCTACTATGCCTAATAGGTTAGCTGGCCCTCTTCAAAACAGCTAACTTTTGTTGTTGTTGTTGTTGTTGTTGTTGTTTTTATTATTTTTATTTTGTCAATATACAATGTGGTTGATTATTGTGTCCCATCACCGAAACCTCCCTCCCTCCTCCCTCTCCCCACTCCCACCCAAGTGTGTCCCCTCCATTTTCTTGTTGTAAGAACTTCAAAAAAAATTGTGGTTGTTATATCTTCCTCTCCCCCCCCCCGGTTTTTTGGGGTTTTTTTGTTGTTGTTGTTGTTGTTGTTTGTGTGTGTGTGTGTGTGTGTGTGTGTGAATTGATTCATTCACC
>NW_007726383.1:728282-731805 GCF_000696425.1 Galeopterus variegatus | reverse complement strand
AGCTGGCCCTCTTCAAAACAGCTAACTTTTGCTGAGCCCTTGCATCAGGCATTGTGTTAACCCAGTTTCATGTATTATCTTATTTAACCTTCATATAACTCTTATGACATAAATATTAATATCATTCCTGCTTTATGATTGAGAAAACTGTACCCTAAAGAAGTCACAGAGGAAGTAACCACAGAGCCAACTACACCATATTGCCTTCCATGAATTAACAGCTCAACAGGTCACTAGCCCAGAGAGTGACCTGGGTACCAGCCTAGATAACAGTCGAAGCCAGGCCATTCACTTATGACCTTTAAAACTATGTAACTTCATCACCAGGTAAAAACCCTACGATAACAAAACAGAGATTGACTACCAGTCATGCAGGCAGATGTTGGAGATGATTCAGGTACAGTCAACCTCGCTATTCACACACCAGAAGTCTTCCTTGAGAAACAAAATCTAGACTTGTTGGATTTTTTTTTTCTCTTTCAGTCATTTCATTTTTATTTATAGTCTGCGTTTATTGCAAATCAATTCCATAACATGAGAGGTTACTGTGAATCAAAGCATAAATACAGAAACATAATATAAAGCCCAAAATAGATGTACAGCATTCAGGTATGAAGCAAATCCCAAAACAGATGTACAGCATTCAGGTATGAAGCAAAAGGGAGTGTTCATTCACATACAGCAGCTTCCTCTCTGTTTGATCCGGTTGTTCCCATTTAGGTTTCTAAGGATGGGAAAAAATGACTTTGGTTATCAAGATTACTGTGGCCAATTAGATACTAGAACATCTAAGCATTAGTGTGTGACCATGTGAAGAAAAGAATTCTTAGAATCGTTTCTGTGGGGCACTTGTAAAAGATTTACTGAAGGATCAAGCCCAATTTTAGACATAGGACCAGGTTCTAAGTATCTAAAAATATTGACTGATAAAAAGTGTTCCAAATGTACCTGTTCTGACCCATAGGTTTAAAAAAAGCGTTTACAGAAAAAGTATAAAAGATTTTGAGAATCTAATGCGAGTTAGCTTCCAGTCTCATTTACCAAACACTTGATTTACAGTTTTGGCTCCTTCACATTTTTGCCTTTTTAATTTCAAGATTTATAATTTTAGGTTCAAAACATCATTTTTTAAATTATAAGTGTGCAACATATGCAGAAATAAAAAGCAGCATTTTGAAGTAGTTGAGGCCGATGCAATTCTACTCTTGGGAATCAGTTTAGCTAAATGAATTTGGTGCTCTTGTAGAATGAAGGAGGTGATGGGAAATGCCTGCCAGCTAAGTAAGAGTTACTCATGATGCTTAGACTTGAAGGTAGATTCTATCCATTGTTGCTCTAGCACATGTCAATTGCTACATAAAAGGTCAAATGCAGAGTCAAATTCAAAGCCTCAGAGGAAAAAAAAGAGTTCAGTTCCCAAGAGAACAGTGATAACAAGGTAAAACTTCATCTAGAGTTTACATCGGCATTAAATCAGTATTGCTGAAACAATGAGAGGTTACTAACCTCACTGAGGATTTCCAGTAACACGTGAAGTTCCTTCTAATGTACATATAAATAGAATCGTGGAAGATTTTTATGTTTCTTGGCTTATGGCCTCGTAGATTTAATGAGCCAAATGAAAACTAAATCTCCGTTCCACATCCCATCCTTTATCTCTATATAGAATCTATTCTTATCTTCAAGGTAGAGTTTTAAGTGTCCATATTTCTTCAGCCACATTCAAAGAAATCATGTGTTAATTAGTTTCAGATATTGTTTCTCTTCCTCTTGTCCATGAAGCTCCAGAAGATTTAATATTGGCATTCACCATCTAGTCAAACCCTTCACATGCTCTTCCAACCAGTCAAATTTGGGATTCTCAGCATTTTTGGGTCAATAAAATAAGGCATGGAATTAGTAGTTTCAGTGAAGACCTGTTTTTTCCTTGCCACACCGGACTTGTAGAGCCATTTGGATTGGGTTTAGAAGTTGGAGAAGTTCAGATGTTTCTTGGCCAGAGTCTCTTAAAAAAGATATAGGAGAGTGAGAAAAGGCAGGAGACTGGCTGTGGGCTGCAAGACACTGCCAGCCGCCTTGGTGGTAGCATTAGCTGGATTTGGGGCAGCCGAGGTACTTGGAGAAGTTAGGTGAAAGTGTTACAAGATGTGAATAAATCTGCCTGGGTAGGAGCACTGCCAGAAGCAGCAGCCCCAGCCTGAGCCTGGCCACCACGCCCTGCCCATGTCCCCTCCGTGGGTGCGCTCTGTCTCTCTGGGTGCCTGGTGTGTGCAGACCCGTGGGTGGGTGGGGAGGCTGGTGGGCCGGCTGGACCCCCCCAAAAGAAAAGTCTGAGCCTCCAATGTAGTGGGGCAGCCCCAGTCCTCAAGTTAGTGCATTGCAATAGAGCAGAATTTTTTGTTTTTAAGTCTAGAATTGTTAACATCTCATAAATAAATACTCCTTAGGGACTTTCTTAAGTTAAATTTACTTTGAAAAATGAAGGCATTTTCAATGTGTAGTCATCATTTTCTGGACGTTCCCCCTTGTCCCCCCCGGTCCCCATGTCAGCTCTTGGCATCTTCTCTTACTGAGAGATTCTAGTAAGCAAGTACTAGAGACTGACCAGAGGACAGAGAGGCTGATCTCTGTGCAGGAAATGTCAGGGTAGAATCCAGGGAAAAGAAATGATAGTACAAGAAACCGTTAGGAAATAATAACACACCCGCCATAAGCCAAAGGAAAAGTCAGAAACCTAATCAAGTCAAGAGACAAGCAAAACAACTTAGCTTGAGTTCCTCCAAGTACAGCTGTCAGCACGATTAACCTTAACCCCAATAGAACATAGTGACTTTCATTAGATAATACAAGTGCAAAGAGATCGTTTACTTTTATTTCCTGGCCAATTACACAGCCCTATTTCACCTCTGTTTTCAGCAGATGTGACCTAAAAGCTTTTTTAAAAAATTAGCATATTCATTACTACAAATCCTAATTATTTTTTAGGCCCCTTTCCTGACCAATCACTCCTCCCGTCTCCCATATCCTTAGGTCTGTTCCCTCCTTCTGAACGTTCATGGCATTATTGTGGTCTTTTCTTTCTTTCTTTCTCTCTTCTTTCTTTCTTTCTTTCTTTCTTTCTTTCTTAGCACTCAGTTATGACTGAGGTCTTTTATTTCTCTCTTTCTTTCTTTCCTTCCTTCCCTCTTTCTTTCTTTCTTTCATGAGTGACTGAATGAGGACATGTGGTATTTCTCTTTCTGTGTCTGGCTTGTTTCACTTAACATAATTTTCTCCAAGCTCATCCACATTGCTGCAAATGGCAGAATTTCATTCTTTTGAGGCACCAATCAACAAGTTGTCTAGATACAACGACTCTTCAAAAAATTGTTTTGTTCTCACATTTCTTTGTGGGGAAAATATCTGGCAGCCAAAGGGTGCTGCTTTGTACAGGCAGATATTTTTTCAGCTGTACACTTTGGTAGGAAATGAAGGAAGATTAATCTGGGGCACTTGTAGCTGAATTTCCTTTTTTAGATGAAAA
>NW_007726383.1:724011-727624 GCF_000696425.1 Galeopterus variegatus | reverse complement strand
CTTAACATAATTTTCTCCAAGCTCATCCACATTGCTGCAAATGGCAGAATTTCATTCTTTTGAGGCACCAATCAACAAGTTGTCTAGATACAACGACTCTTCAAAAAATTGTTTTGTTCTCACATTTCTTTGTGGGGAAAATATCTGGCAGCCAAAGGGTGCTGCTTTGTACAGGCAGATATTTTTTCAGCTGTACACTTTGGTAGGAAATGAAGGAAGATTAATCTGGGGCACTTGTAGCTGAATTTCCTTTTTTAGATGAAAAACAACTTAGTCCATTGTCTGGAAATGAGGCTGAACTCATTGTGGGTGGGACTCCACTTACAACAGACTCTACGTTTTAGCCTTTTTAACTTTGTGAGTTTGAAAGTCAAACAGAACTTATCATTTCAGTTGCTTTATTAGTTAAAATTTTGCCTGTGAATGTCCCATGAAGACAAGAAGAAATGAGGACAAGGTAGTTCTTCAGAGGAGGCCCAGAGTAGAGTCATCTTTCCTGAAGAAAGAGGAAGAGTTGCAAAACCACAGAAACTTGGAAGAAGCATTTCCTGGATTTACAAATTTTACAAATATTTGCTAAGCACCAGCTTACTACCGAGATACTGAGTTGCTGAGATAAACACAAAAGGTCTCTACCCTCCAATGTCTCACCCTGTCCGGCAGGCACTGTGACTTGGTTCTGCCCTTCTCGTGATAGGCACAAGGAAGAAACAATGTGATTTGGGGCATAGAGTTACTTATGGAGAAGCCAGGCTAGCCACAGACTTCCTTTCCTACATCGACATGCACATGGCCAGCTTTAAAAACCTATGAGCACTAGTTTTTCCCCCAGATTTGCCTCTGACACTGTCCAGGCAGGCAGTTGTGGTCTCCAGGCCCTGGCATAGGCTGAACTGCCAAGTGGAATGAGTAATAGAAACTCCTCACCCTCTCTGGTACCGTCCCCATTCCCTGACTCAGCTATTTCAGGCCTGCCCCCCAGTGTCAGGGCCTGCCATGAGGCAACACCTCCCGAGGCAGCCCTCTCAGTGTCCGCTTGCCCACCCCTTCCTGCAGCACTGCCACTGCCAGTCCCGCTATCCCCCTCTCTCCCTCCATGCCTTCCTTCCTGAACACCAGCTGCTTACTTACTAAATGCCAGGAACTCCCAGCACTGGGACTCAAAGACAGTAAGATGAGCCTCTGCCTATTAGGGGAGCAGTCCTCTGGGGGGGTCCAACTTACAATAAAATTCAAATGCGACACTGTCACAGGTTCCTCAAAAGCACAGGGACAAGGAACACAGCAGTTGAAAAGAGGATAGTTGTGTACTGTACAGCTGTGGGGAGAATGATAGGAAAGTGTCCCCCAAAGTGGTTGCACTTGAATTGCTTTCTCTCTTCTCCTGCCAGGTAAGCTCCCTGGTCTTTCTTCATCATTCCCTAGCTGAACCCAATAGCCCTCTGGGCCAAAGTGCTAATGGCAGAAGGGCTGCAGAAGGGGGAGGAAACTTTACTCTTAGCTCCTTTGAATCCTCAGGCCCACCCAGAAAGCCCTGTAGCTGTTAGGATTCCTACTTGACAGAAGAGAAACATGGGATCAGAGAAGTTAACTAGCCTGCCCAAGGGCACACAGCTTATAAAACCTCCTCTGAGATGCACAACCACACGCACTTAGTCTTCCAGGGCTCTTTGATCTTTTCCCACTTTCAAAGTCTGTGGTTCTTCTGCTGCACTACAGAGGGCCGTCTCTTAGGCTGGGAGGGAAGAGGGTGACAGCCAGTGGGCCAGGGCACTGCCAGCAGAGAGCCCACAGCCAGCGTGGGGTCCAGGGCTGGGGCTGCACTCGGCGTGGGTGGGAGAGGTCAAGCACACACCACTTCCTCAGATGGCCTGATGGTCTCCTCTTCACACTGCTACTTCTCATATCTTTTTAAATGTGCATCATAGTTTAACATATGTCATATTTCCTTAAAGTTAGTGTGAAGGTGCCACTTCTGGAGGTTGTGCTTCCTGCTCCCTGGCGCCCCCTCCGTCAGGAGCCCGTCTCAGCTGACTATGCACAGACGAGATGGAGGGCCCCACTCCGCCCAGCACAGCTAATGAGGTCTGAGCCTTACCCTCAAAAATGGGNTTTTATACTCCAACAATGAACTAGCAGAAAAAGAAATCAAGAAAGCCAGCCCATTTACAACAGTCTCCCCCAAAATAAAATACCTAGGAATAAAGTTAACCAAGAATGCAAAAAATCTCTATGATGAAAACTACAAATCACTGTTAAGAGAAAATAAAGATGACACAAGAAGATGGAAAGGTATCCCATCCTCTTAGATTGGAAGAATTAACAATTTAAAATGTCCATATTACCCAAAGTGATCTACAGATTCAACACGATCGCCATCAAAATTCCAATGATATTCTTCTCAGAAATGGAAAAAACAATTCAAATATTCACATGGAATGACAAACAGCCAAAGCAATCTTGAGCAAAAGAAAAAAAAATAATAAAGTCAGAGGCATAACACTACCTGACTTTAAACTATACTACAAAGCTATAATAACAAAAACAGCATGGTACTGGCATAAAAACAGGCACATGGGCCAATGGAACAGAATAGAGCTCAACCCACACATCTACAGCCATCTGATCTTTCACAAGGCACCAAGAACACACACTGGGGAAGAGACTGCCTCTTCCATAAATAGTTCTGTGAAAATTGGACATCCATATAAAGAAGAATGAAACTATACGTCTCACTATATACCAAAATCAACTCAAAATGGATTAAAGACTTAAATATAAGACTCAAAACTATAATACTCCTAAAAGAAAACATAGAGGAAACATTTCAGGAAGTAGGATTGGGCATAGACTTTATGAATATGACCCCAAAAGCACAGGCAACCAAAGGAAAAATAAACAAATGGGATAATATCAAGTATAAAGTTTCTGCACAGCAAAAGAAAACATTAACAGAGTGAAAGGACAACCAACAGAGTGGAAGAAACTATTTGCAAAATATGTATCTGACAAAGGATTAATATCCAGAATATACAAGGAACTCAAACAACATAACACCAAAAAACAAGTAACCCAATTAAAAAATGGGCAAAGGAGCTGAATGGTCATTTCTCAAAGGAAGATTTACAAATGGCCGACAGACATATGAAAAAATGCTCAACATCACTCAGCATTCGGGAAATGCAAATCAAAATCACTTTGAGATATCATCTTACTCCAGTTAGGATGGCTAATATCCAAAAGACAGAACAATAAATGCTGCTGAGGATGTGGAGAAGGGAACCCTACTACACTGTTGGTGGGACTGCAAAATATTGCAGGCTTTATGGAAAATGGCATGGAGGTTCCTCAAACAATTACAGGTAGATCTACCATATGAGCCAACTATTTCACTGCTGGGATTATACCCAGAGGAATGGAAATCATCATGCCAAAGGGATACCTGTGCTCCCGTGTTTATTGCAGCACCATTTATAATAGCCAAGAGTTGGAACCAGCCCAAATATCCATCATCAGATGAGTGGATAAGGAAACTGTGGTATATCTTCACAATGGAATACTACTCTGCTATAAAAAATAATGAAATACTACCATTCACAGCAATGGTAGTATG
>NW_007726383.1:705376-724001 GCF_000696425.1 Galeopterus variegatus | reverse complement strand
TGGAGGGCCCCACTCCGCCCAGCACAGCTAATGAGGTCTGAGCCTTACCCTCAAAAATGGGGTATTTCAGAAGGATGGTTTTGATGTGCAGCTTGGGTTGAGAACCACTGGTCTGGCCTTCCTTCTCTCTTCTGTTCTCTCCTCTGTCTACAAAATACCCTCCCTTTTTCTTCCTAATCAAATTCTGATTTTGTTCATCTGTCTATCCCTTTTCCCCACATCCCATGCAGGTCCTTGCCTCAGAGAAAGCTCACCCCACTCTTGGTTGCAGGGGTTATTTATCATAGTTAATGAATGCTCATCTTCTAAGAATAATCCCATTCTCCTTAGGGGAGAACATGAGACCCAATTCTAGTCAATGAACCATTAGGAGAATTTTCAACAGATGTCTGAGAAATTTTTTTTTTTTCTCATTCTTAAGAGCAAGCCAGGGTTGGACTTCCAGCTTCTGATGATGGCAGAGCAACTAGTATTGGACTACTTTCCTGGTGATAACAGTTATAAATTTTAGAAAGAATATAAGGAAAAATAACAACTGTTTTGAGGCACTGGTAAGCAACCCAAAGCAAGCAGAAACTAGAAGAGACACAAGCCTTGAAATCAGGAAAATACAAATTATCAGGGGTAAGATATAATATCTAACTGGGGCTTTTCCCTGAGGGAACTACTCAGTGCTAGGATTAGTCATGCCAAGAGGATTCAGTGAATGAATACCTTTGTCTTTACCGAAACCCCAGGAGGGCCAGGTCTTGAGAGTAAGTACCAAAACCCAGGACTAAGAGCTATTCCCTAGAACTAAGGAAAAAGATAAAATAGACCTGCTGTAACAAAGCCTAAAACCAAGCCTCCATCGCATCAAGGTGGTCCACGTGCACTTTAACTGCCTGCCAGAAAAAAACTCAACACACTGTGGAGGAAGATTACAGAATTTTATTTATAATGTCTGGTACATAACCAAAAATTACTAGAAGTGTTAAGAAACATTAAAAAAAGTGACCCATATTAAATTAAAAATAAAGTTGACAGTTAAAGAGCCATTGAAGACCCAGATGGTGGAATCAGTGGACAAGAACTTTAAAACTTTTAGAAATATATTTTCATATTAGTAGGAAAAAAGAGATAAAATTAGTAAAGAAGTGGGTAATATCAGGATAGACATGAAACTCTAGAAAAGAACCAAATGGAAATCCTAAAGCTAAAAAAAATATTGAAATCAAACATTCATCAAAAGGAAATTAAAGAAAATTAGACACCATAGAAGAAAGATTCTGTAAATTGAGGACAAGTCAGTAAAAACTATGCAAACTAAACTAGTGAGAAGGGAAATTGAAAAAAATAAAGAGAAAGAAAGAGAACAGGGCCTCAATGACCTGTGGCACAGTATCAAGTAATTTAAAATATCTATAATTAAAGTCCCAGAATGAGAAGGCAGAAAATATATTAAAAGATATGTTGGTTGAAATTTTACCAAATGTAATTAAAAATATCATATCAGAGATCCAAGAAGCTCTCAGTAAACTCCAAAAAGGATTGATACAAAAAAAACAAAAAAAACAAAAAAAAACCATACCTGGGAACATCATACAAAAACTTCTGAGAACAGATGATAAGAGAAATTTTTTAAAGAGAAAAAAGATACATAAAGGGAAACAATGACAGGAATTACAGTAAACTTTTTTTTTTATCATAAACAATAGAGAATGAGAGCAATGAAAGCCTGTATTTCAAGTGATAAAAGGAAAGAAACCTGTCAACCTAGAGGGGTTTTTTTTATCATAAATTTATATTATTTTATTTATTGCATATATTTTACATGATTTGAATGAAATAACAGCAATTTAGTACATTTATTTGTGTTGATATATTTGTCATCGAAGTGTTTATTCAAATGTCCTTAAGTATTTACACATAGCCAAAAATTATACTTTTCTTTAGCCTTCAAACACTTTTTTATTAATCTATTTATTTATTACTGGAACATAGTTGATTGTACATATCTGTGAGGTGCAGCATTGAATATCAGTACCTGTGTATAATATGTAAGGATCAAATCAGAATAATTAGTACATTCTTCATTATACAATGTAATTGATTTTCATGGCCCTTTACCAATTCCTCCCTACCTCTCTCCCCCTTTCTCACCTCTGGTAAACTCAATTCTGTTTTCTTCTCTTAAAAGTTCAATGTGGGGGCCGGCCCGGTGGCGCACTGCGCTAGTGCGCCGCTTGGAAAGCGCGGCTGCGCTCCTGCCAAGGGTTCGGATCCCACATACAGACCGGTTCCCGCTCACTGGCTGAGCGAGGCGCGGGGGCAACACCGAGGGTTGCGATCCCGTTGCCGGTCCCGGTCCGGTACGGGGGCGACACTGAGGGTTGCGATCCATTGCCGGACACGGAAAAAAGACACACACACAAAAAAAGTTCAATGTGTTATTGTGATTGTATCTTTCTTATTCTATTCATTTGTTTATTTATTTATTTAATTTTTATTCGCTCCCACATATAAACACAACGTGATATTTCTTTTTCTGTTCCTGGCTTATTTCACTTACATAATTTTCTCTAAGTTTATCCATGTTGCTGTGAATGGCAGTATTTCATTCAGTATTTTTATGGCAGAGTAGTATTCCATTGTACAACCTAGAATTCTATAGGTAGTAAAATTATCCTTCAAAAACAAATGCAAAATTAAGAAGTTTTTAGAAAAATACAATCTATGGAATTTGCCACCAGCAAATTACTCCACTACAAGAATTACTACAGGAAATTCTCCAGCTGAAAAGAAAAGGTCTATATGGAAATTTAGGAAATAATTAAGAGGGCCATAAATTTTAACTATGTGGGTAAATATAAACAATATTTTTCTTTCTTTTCTTAAATTTTTGTAAAAATAATAGATTTATCGAAGCAAGAATAATAACCATGTATGACTGTGTTCATAACTTAAGCTATGAGAAATAAAATATGTGACAGCAACAGCACAAAGAACAGGAGAGGAGAAGAACAGTATTATGCTACTGCAGATTCTTATATATGAAATAACATAATTTTAATTCAATAAATCATAAAGAAGACATAACATCTAATAGAAGAAATTTAAGAAACAAGAAGAAAAATAAATGAAAAAATAAACAAACCCAATTATAATGGAGATTTTAACAGTACCTTATTAGCAATTAATAGAAGTAGACAAATATTCAGCAAGTTGTAGGAATTTTGGACAACACTATCAAACAATTTTACCTAGCTGATGTTTATAGAACTCCACATCAATCACTGAATAATTCCTCTGTTCAAATGCAAATGGAATTCTCACCAAGAGAATTTATGTTGAGCCATGAAACAAATTTTAACTTCTTTCAAAAGATTAAAATCATATAGACTACATCTTCTGCCCACAGTACAATGAAATTAGAAAATTAATATCAATAAGATGTCTAGAAAATGCATAAATACTTAGAAATTAAACCACATCCTTGAAATAAGTCTTATTAAAGAAGAAATTACAAAGGAAATTAGAAATTTCAAATTGAATAATAATGGCAACAAAACATATCAGCGTTTGTAGAATGCACTTAGAGCAGATCTTAAGGGGAAATTTGTAGCTTAAAGGAATTTTAAAAGGATGAAAGGTTAAAAATCAATGATCTAAGTTTCCAACTCAAACAAAAAAAAAAAAAAAAAGACAAAAAAAAAAGGAAAGAAAAAAAAGAAAAAGAAGAGCAAATTAAATTGAAGAAAGACATAATAAAGAGAAGAAATAAATGAAAGAGAAAGTGGCCAAACAATACAGAACATTAAAAAAATCCGAATTTTTGATTTATAAAGAGATTTATAAGTTGATAAACTCCTAGCAAGACTGATCAAGAAAAAAAGAAAAACCATAAATACCAGTAACAGGAATAAAAGAGGGAGTATTATTCCTTTCTTTGTAACTATCAAAAGAATAAGAGGATATTATGACCAACTTTTATCACTACACTTTACAATTAGATAAAATGAACAAATTTCTTGAAAAACAAAACTTCCCAAAACTAACACAAGAAGAAATAGAAAATGTGTATAATCCTACATCTATTTAAAGTTTGAATCCATAATTTAAAAGCCTTCCTTATAGAAAACTCCAGGCCAGATGTTTTATCTGAATGAATTCTATAAAATATGTACAGAAAAAAAAAATACACAAATTCTTTCATAAAAATAGAGGAGAAAGGGCCATTTATGAACTTATTTTATAAGGCCAACATAAATTCAATACGAAAACCTATTATGAATAGTACAAAGAAGAAAGAAAGAAAAAAAGGAAAGGAACAAAAAGGAAAGGAGATGAAATAACAGTCCAATATCATAGGTGTGAAATCTTGAATAAAAATTAGCAAATCAATTACAGCAATATATTTTTAAAAGCTAATATATCATGACCAAGTGAAGTTTATTCCCGAAATTGAGGTTGGTTTCATGTTCAAAATTAAATATAATTCATAACACAATAAAATTAAAAAGAAAAAAATCATGTTATTATCTCAATAGATGTTTCTAAAAAAATTCAGCAAACAAGGGAGAGAAGGAAGTTTCCTCAATCTGATAAAAAGCACTTAAGAAAAACTTACAGTTAACATTGTACTTAATGGTAAAAAAATGAATGTTTTGCCAGTAAGATTGGTGACAAAACAAGGGTGTCCACTCTTACCACTTCTACTCAAGATAGTATGGAGGATATACCCATTGCAATAAGGCAAGAAAAATAAATATAAAGTATAACATTGTAAAGAAAAAGGTAAGACTATCTTCATTTGCAAACATGATGGTTTATTTAGAAAATCCTAAAGAAAAAAGAAACTGCTAGAACTAATAAGTTTAGCAAAGCCATAGAATACAATTTGTCAATATTAAACATTAATTATATCACTACATGAAAATTGTTGGAAATTGAAATTGAATAAATAATAACATTTAGAACAGCATCAAAACATGTAGGAATAAATTTAACAAAAGGTGCAAGATTTCTATACTGTAAGCAACAAAACATTGCAGAAAGAAATTTCAGAGACTGAAATGGAGGGCCATACTATCTTGTGGATCAGAGTACTGATATTGTTGAGATGCCTATTCTCCTCTGATCTGTAAATTCAGTGCAACACCAGTCAAAATCCCAACATTCTTTTTTGATAAGTTAATTATTAATTTTTTTATAGAAATACAAAAAACCTGAACAGACAAAAAAAATCTTGAAAATAAGAGGAAAATTGTAGGACTTATAATAACTGATATTAAGCCTTTTTTTGAAGATATAGTAATAACAACAATAAAAATTTTGTTTGAAAATACTCAAAAAGATCAATGGAATCGTAAAGAGAGTGCAGTAAAGGACATGCACATATATGGTAAATTTCTTACTAACAAAGCAGCCATGGTAATTCTATGACAAATGGAAATTCTTTTCAACAAATATATGGGAGCAATCGGAAATCCATATGGAAAAAAAAAAAAACCTGAGCCGCTAGTTGTCGCAGTGACAAAAGGCAGATCATTCAAGATGGATCATAGGCTTAAACATAAAGGCTAAAATAATAATGCTTCTACAAAAANGGAAATTCTTTTCAACAAATATATGGGAGCAATCGGAAATCCATATGGAAAAAAAAAAAAACCTGAGCCGCTAGTTGTCGCAGTGACAAAAGGCAGATCATTCAAGATGGATCATAGGCTTAAACATAAAGGCTAAAATAATAATGCTTCTACAAAAAAGCAGGAAAAGATATTTTTGTGAACTTAAGGTAGGCAAAATTTTCTTAGGCAAGACACAAAAAGCACTAACCATAAAAGAAGAAAAAAGGTGAATTTATCTTCATCAAAATTTACAACTTCTGCTCCTCAAAATTCACAATTAAGAAACCAATAGTCAACCGACAGACTGGGAAAAATATTTGCTGTACATATATCTGACAAAGGACTCATATCCAGAGTGTGTGTGTGTGTGTGTGTGTGTGTGTGTGTGTGTGAAGGTATTTCAAAAAGTTCATGGAGGGCCGGCCCAGTGGCGCACTGGATAGTGCGCCGCTTGGGAAGCGCGGCGGCGCTCCCACCCGAGGGTTCGGATCCCACATACAGACCGGTTCCCGCTCACTGGCTGAGCGAGGCGTGGGGGCAGCACCGAGGGTTGCGGTCCCGTTGCCGGTCCCCAGTCCGGCGCGGGGGCGACACTGAGGGTTGCGATCCATTGCCGGACACGGAAAAAGACAAAAGACAAAAAAAAAAAAAAGTTCATGGAAATATTTGTATTATCTTTTAATTCTATTTTCCCCAAACTTTTTGAAATACCTTCTTATGTGTGTGTATATTAAAAGCTCTTGCAAATCAACACACACACACACACACACACACTTACATATTCCATTCATTCAGTTGGCCAAAACAAGCTAGACATAAAAAGTATATACTATATGGTTCCATTTGTATAACATTCTAAACCAGAAATTAATTTGTGATGATAGAAATCAGAAATGGTTGCCATTGAGATGGGGTGAGAAGTAACTGGAAAAGGAAAAAAAATAACTTTTGGTGTTATCCCAATGTTATATATCTTGATTGAAGTGATGGTCACATAATTTGATATGTCAAATGCATTGATCATTGTCTGTCAACTTGGCTGGGTCATGGCATCCAGAAATTTGGTCAGACCAGACTTTATTCTGGATCCTTCTGTGAGGGTGCTTTTTGCATAAAATTAACATTTAAATTGGTGGACTTTGAGTAAAGCAAATTATCCTCCACAATCTAGGTGGGCCTCGTATAATTAGGTGAAGTTCTTAACAGATTAAAGACTGACCCTGCCCCGCAAGGAAGAAGGAATTCTGCCAGCAGACAGCCCTCTGATTTGAACTGCAGCAGCAGCTCTTCCCTGAGGCTCCACCATGCCAGCCTGCCCTACAGATTTCAGACTTGCCAGCCCCCACAGTTGCATGAGCCAATCCTTAAAAAATAAATCTCCTCTCTCTTTCACATATGAGTATGTGTGCACATATATGTATATACACATGTGCATATAAACACAGACACATACATACACACACACATCCTATTGGTTCTGTTTTTCTGGAGAATCCAAATACAACTCATACTGAAAGTCTTCACATTTTATTATATGTTAATTTTATTATAACTGGGAAAAAGAGATGGGGGAGCGCTGAGAGTTTGCCAGCGTAAGCGTAGATTTCTGACTTTCAGAGGTGAACAAGAAAGCATACAGCCCAAATTTCTACTGGTGTCCATTATACAGTTTTGAGGTAAGCAGCCTTAAGGTAAATCCAACCTGTGGAAGAAGAGCGTGAGAAGGAAAGACACTGGATTTTCATGGTCAAGCCTGCTCTACATCTAGAAGTACTGATAAGTGAGCTGGTAACTTCCCCTGTTGTTTGAAGTGGGCATTTATCTTTTGCTTCGGTGGCCAGCTTGCAACTTCCTTCCTATGCTGGCATTTCCCTACCTTATGATGCAGCACTCACTTCTCACCAGAGGCTGAAAATGCCAGATACCTTCTCATCCTCTCTTGAAGCTAGGGTGTAACATGGCCCAGGCTCTGCTGATTAGATGCATAACACACACATGAAATAGGAAGTGATGAATTATGAAGCTTCATGAATCACAAAGCTGAAGGAGGCACTGAGCAGATTCTGCTTTGGGAGGGTTGGCCAGTGTGTTCAATTTCCAGAATCAACAGTATCACTGGCTCTAGCAGTAGTATCTGATGTCTATTGTAGGTGCTGTCTGTGGTGCAGCTGTGATGCGTGTATCTTGTGGTGACAGCAGTTATATTGCTACCAGAATGACTCTGTGGATAGATTTTGTTGTTATCCCTGGATTTGACAGCTCCAAATCTGAGTTTACAGCAATCCCATCCCCTACCAAGATTCAAACTACCCACTATCCTTTTGATAAATTGCTTTTTTCTGTTCACATTTGTCTGAACTGTTTTCAGTTGCTTTTCAATAACCACCAATTGAAATTTTGCTGAAGCTATCTGAAGTAGAGTTCCCTGTTAATTGCAGCTGGAAATATTCTAAATGATCATCAGTCTTAGGCTCTATCAGTTATCTATTTTCACAATGATGCTCTGAAACAAACAACTCAGCGAATTAAAACAATTATTTATTCTTTCTCGCTTGTCTGTGGGTTGCCTGGGAATCATCTGGTCTAGGCTGTGTTCAGTTGACCTTGGCTCCAAAATGTAAATTGGGTCTAGCTCAGCTCCACGTATATCTCCACGTATCTCTCATCCATCTTGGACTAACCAGGGTTTGTCGTCTCATGGAAATAACAGAGTTGGCAAGACCAGCTGTGCAATTTTAATTCAAGCCTTCTCATGTTAGCTCCACTGACACCCTAATGGCCAAATCACATGACCAAGCCCAACATCAGTGAAGCAGGGAAATATACTCTCTACACACCTTGAAATGAACTACAAAGTCGCATGACAAAGGGTATAAATACAGGGAGGGATGAAGAGTTGGGAACCATAACGAAATCTATCACATCAACTTATACCCCACCCCTACACCCCCCAATTAACCAAAGTGTTAGCTAACAGCTGGTGACAGCATGATAGCTGTTTCATAGCTATTGACGTCTTGTCAGAAGGGGTATGGGACACACTGCCTTCAGGAGAAGACATGAATCTCTATTATCTTTGCATGATCAGGCAATAATAGAATCATGAAACTATTGGACCATTAGGCATTTTAAAGATCCTCTAGTAATTGATAAGGAAACTAAAGCACCAAAAGGTGTGTGACTTAGTCAATGCAGAGTTACAAAATGTCAGAATGACTAGAACTCACAACTGTGGACTTCTAGGTAATGTCTCTGACCCTCAGCTGTTTCAGCAACGTTATACTGGGGCAAAATGCTTTCTGTATTCCTCAAATTATTTACACCTCCTCCTCCATATTACACTAGATATAAAATTGGATATGTTTGGACACCTCTGCCCATCCATCCACACTCCAGCACTCAAATGGCTGCTGACTCAGACTAAAAATCTCAGAGGTATAGGAATAACTGAATTCCCAGAAGGAAGATGGCCACTGCTACCAGGTGAGTCCTCTTAAGCAACAAAGGTGTCTGTCCCCTATTTACAAATGCTTTGGAGATTACCGTTCTTAATAATTAAATCCGTATACAAGAGATAAAATTTTTTAAATCTTTACAAATCTTCACAGGGCACTATTGGTGGCAGTAGCTTCTGTTTTTCCTTTCCAGTTAAAGGCAAACAGGACCAACCCCTGGCAGAATTAAGTACCAGAAATATGGACCTTTTAAAGAAATCCTGAGCCTTATATTCTTGAAACCTTTTATAGCATCTCTAGTTGAGGAATGAAAAATCTTTCCTCTACCTACTTTTTCCCTAGGTCTGATCAGGAAAACAATTCAGTCCTCCCAGTCTGGTTAAAGTTACTTCAACATTTACGTTTTAAATAACATCTTTATTCACAGAATGAAAGATTTATCACCTATTCATGGGATGTCATTCACTAGGAAGCAAGTAAGCGATTGATTGATTGATTGATTGATTGATTGATTGATTGATCTATTTATTTATTTATTTATTTATTTATTTTGACGTTTACCAGTTTACTTCAAAGGATATTTTAAAGGAACAAATAAATAGCCAGATGAAGAGATACATAGGGTGAGGTCTAGACGTGTCCTGAGTGCAGGAACATCTGCCCCGTGGAGTTGGAGTGCACCACCCTCCCAGCACGTGCATTTGCAAGCCCCTACATGTGCATTATTTGCAAACTCCAAGAGATCTCTTGTTAGATTTGGTGAGGAGGACCTAATCCCATGTCTGTGACCACTCTGCAGGTGACACTGCTGCCCTTAGGAAAAGAGCCTAAAAATTCTGGAGACTATGAAATACTCATTCATCCAAGCAGCATGTATTGTGCTCACCGTGTGCCAGGCTCTGTGCTATGAGCTGGCAGCAATACATGTGGCAAAGTGCCCACTGTCATGCAACTTACATTATTATAAATGGGGTAGCCAGAAAATAAGCAAGTAAATATATAAACATGATAAAGTAGAATTTCTCAATACTAACTTCCTCTAAATTGACACAGCATTAACCTAAGTTCTTTATTCCCTCTGCACAACATAGTGACTGAAAGCTGAACAACCTGGCTTGGAGCTATTCTCTTGGACACCAACATACTTCTGTTCCCAACCATATGTCTAGCAAGAGTTAAATTATTCCTAAAACTGATTATGCCAGTTGTTGTAATTCTATAATTCAATCAAACATTACAGAACCCAATGAAACTTGAGTTGTTTCTCAGAACACTAAGTTGAATGCTTTGGAAAAACTTGATAAAGGAGTTACTTAAAATGTTGCAGAACAACAGTAAGAGATTGGAGGAGATCATAAAACATGAATTAATTCTACAATCAGACTACTTCAAAAATGTATTTTAAATTCTTACTCCACTTTATAGAAATGGAATTGCTGCCTTACCGGCGTAGTTAATGCAGGGGTGCCAATCAGCAGATCCATGCTAATTAAAATAATAATGGCTTTGGCTGTATATTATTTATATTAAACATTGTTTATTAAAACAAAATGATGAAGTCTATTGTTTTAGTCCGTTTGTGTTGGTATAATAGAAATACCTGAGACTGGGTAATTTATAAGGAAAAGAGGTTTATTTGGCTTATGATTCTGGGACAGCTGCATCTGGCACGGGCCTCGGGCTGCTTCTACTTATGGCAGAAAGTGGCAGGCAGCCGGCGGGTACAAGCAGATTACATGGTGAGAGGAAGCAAGAGAGAGAGAAAAGGTGCCAGGGTCTTTTTAAGCACGAGCTCTCACGGGAACTAATAAAGCGAGAATTCACTCATTAATCACCCCTGCCCCAGGGAGAGCATTAATTTATTCATGAGTGATCCGCCCCCATGACTCAATCAGTTTCCAACACTGCCACATTGGGGATCAAAATTCCACGTGAGTTTTGGAGGGTACAACACATCCAAACTCCATCGTCTATATTATCAATTTTTATGACTCTCAGATTTAACAGCCTTTTTTGACTAACCAATTACTGGTTCCAATCAAATTGGAGGAGAGGCTTCCACTGTAATTCCCTACAGAGATACTTACTAGGCAACAGGTGTTCCAGCCTAGAGGTGGTAACAGACTTGGAGGCTTGCAGGGGCCACAGCGTCTGCAACATGCAGAGATGGTGAGGCAGGTAGGCCTTGTAGATCATGGTAGGGGGGTGAGGTTTTATTTGAGGATAGGAGAGAGATTTTGAAGAGTTTTAAGCAGAGGAGGGCCATGATCTTATTCACATTCTCTTCGCAGTTCTCAAGTTCTCCCTAACACAGGGGAACGGGATTCCTCCTTCCCAGGCCTGCGACTGGGGCAGGGAGTGAGCGCTGTGAGGGTCAGGAGTGCTGTTTACCAGGGACCCCACATTCACAAGGACCTCAGGTGGAATTTTTGATGCCATCTCTATATAGAGGAAGACACACAATCCTTCAATGTTCTTCTCTTAAAAGCATTAATTTGCTAAAATTACCGTTTAAAATATACTACAATTTATGAACGCTTGTTTGGCTTTTTCTTCATATTTTAATACATGCAGAAGCTCAAAAGATAGAGGTGACTGGGTCTGCCCTGACTCTTGCAACTCCTCTAAGCACCCCTTCTCCCGAACTCCCTACAAGCTGGACCACCTCGTCCTTCACGTTCCAAGCTTTCTTATTTTTCTCCTCGCCCACAAGTTAGAGATGTTGACTTCCTGCACATTTCACACTGCTTCATTGATATTTCCCACTTTTCACATGTATCATAACCATAATGTTTCTGCTCCTAGACTATAACAAAGGTGTAAAACGGTTTTTCTTTGGTCTTCTCACCTGTCTTTGCCATTTCCTGTCTCTGCTTTCTTTGCTGCCCAGCCGTGTCTTGTGCATTCTTGTTATCCCACACATCTTTCCCTTGATTTTAAAAACTCATTCACCCCAGGACTTAAGAGTATAAGTATGTTTAAAAAGTGTTAGTTTCACATAACGTCTAAAACTTTTAGTAGGAAAAATGCTACCTTGCAAATTCACCTGTATCTCAAAGAGTTTGCATTTTAAAATCTGGCATTTTGACAGAGGCAAACTTAAGGTTTGAAAAATATTTTCTTAGATGTAGACAGTTGATTCATCTATAGCTGGAAGGTCAGGCAGGAAGGGATGGCTCAGTGGTGACCACTGGTACCTGACTGAGCTCAGGGCAGTAGCTGGATCCAACTGTAGACCAAGGATCTCAAACTTTGGGTTCCAAAGGCTCTCACAAAGTGCTTGCTGAAAATGCAGGTGACCAGGCGCACTGCCAGAAACTGATTCATTGGGTCTAGAATAGTTCAGGAAATGCTGGACAAGATGTAGGAACTACATACAGCTGGGTCAGCATATGATACCTAACAGCTGGGAGATCTTGGGCTGGGTCCTGAGTCTGAAAGGCATTGGCTGTGTGACCCCGGGCAGGGCAAACTAACTTCCCTGAGCCTCCGATTTTAGTCTGTGAAAGACGGATGGTAACGTGGAGACACTGAGTGTGATGGGTTAATATATTAAATCATCCATGTGTTCTTTGCCGTTCTGAGTATAACTACTCTCTGTCTTTCCAGGCTGACCCAGGGGTATATAGTTGTCCCCCGTATCCTGGGGGATTTGTTCCAGGATCCTCGTGGATACCAAATCCACAGATGCTCAAGTCCATGATATGAAATGGCTGCAGTGTTTGCATACAACCTACACACATCCTCCCATATACTTCTAATCATTTCTAAATTGCTTCGTACTTCTAATTACCTTATACTCTAATACGATTATGTTCTGTGTAAATAGTTGTTATACCGTATTGTTTTTTGATATGTGTTTTAAATTTTTTTTCTCAGAATATCTTTGATCCAGTGTTGATTGAATCCCTGGGTACGGAGGCCTGGCTGTATTACTTTGGTAGGGGTGGGGACGGGTCAAGGAGATTCGAATTTGTGTCAGAAGGTTTGCAAAAAGAAAGAAGGAATCAATATTTAGATTCTGACATTCAAAATATGTTATGCAGCCAGACCACTGCTATGAGAGAGTATTTCTACTTTCCTTTATCCATTCCCACCCCCACCCTCTTCCCATACCTCACAGTAGCATAAGAAAAACCGTGTATGGAAGTTTCTAGTCATAAGAATTCTCTTATAATTTAGATAATAGCCCTCTGCCTGTGGCAGCCAGGCCATGAGGCTTGGACCTCTACGGTAGAATGAGGGTATGATAGGGAAAGCAAGGAATCCCACTCTTGGCTGAGGGGATTGTGGAAAGAAGGAGAGCAAGAAAGAAGAGAGCCAATGGCTAGGAGTGCAGAGAGGGGCAGGTGGACCGCCTGCGCCGGCGAGGGCAGAGGCAGGGTCTCCTACTCAAGCCCCTCCTTTCCTGTAACCACCTTGACACTCACTTTATCCCAGGCTCCTTTCAGGTGGTGGGGAATAAGCGAGGGATAGATGTAGATTCGATCGATGTAGGTGGTGCCCAGCACTAATACTTTTTTAACAGACTTCTCAGTGATTTTATTATGTGTTGAGTTGAGACCACTGGACTAAGAATTAAACGGCATGAACAGACCCAAGAATCTGTTATTAACGATAATTTACTGCATGTCATCAAACAACTAGAAGGGAGAAGATCAAATGTTCATATCACAAAGAAATGATTAAATTTGCAGTGATGAATATGCTAATCACCTTGAATAGATCATCACACATTGCATACATGTATTGTAATATACCTCTGGACCCCATAAATATGTACAATCAATATGTTCCAAAATTTTAAAAAATAAAATAGAGTGAACATTTAGGTTCCCCCCTCTTGCTTCTTAACACGAAGACTTCATGAGAATAAACAGGTTAATTAAAAGCAAAATAAAGAAGCTAATATTTCTAGGAACACCTGAGGACAATGGGTCCATGTGTTGCACTAAAGCTAGGAAACCAGCTAGAGTGCCGCGTTAGGAAGCAGCAGAGCCAAGATCTGATCCCAGGCAGTCCGAGCACCTGAGGTTGTTTGCTTAAAGCTCACACCACAGCAGCCTCTGAACCAATGACACCAGCCAGGCTGCTAAGCTGCTTCATGGGGGCCACAATGTCACCCTTGGATTGATGCCATAGAATGCTTTTCCCGAGGCAGCCAGCATCTCCAGACCAGATGGCCTCCTGCAGCGATCAGATCCAAAGTCTATTCCCAGTGACAGTCTGTCTGCCTGACAGCTGCCTAGGAATTGGCACAGTTGCTGGGAGTGACACATCTGCAGGACCCAGAAAGCCCTAAGTGTTGGGAAGGGAGCTGTTTGTCCTAACCTCAGTTTTGAAGATTTTTTCAAGTTGCTTTACCTCCTTGGTCCCTGATCTTGCTACAGAATGGAGAGGGCTCCCGGAGTTTTAACTGCCTGTTCTGGCTTCTCTAGTGCTAGCATGCTCATGCAGTTTCATTTCCTTTGGCAGTAAAAGAAACTAAGAGCTCCACCCCCCAGACAGTTATCGCTCACTCCCTCAGTTATCCTAATAACTCAGGGTCCTGGAGGAGTCAGCCCCAGACTGGATCATGGCTGCAATGCATGCCCCAGAAGGTCCCAACCCCTGGCACACCTGTGTGCTGATTGTGATCTTCACAGTTCTCCTGCAGTCCCTCTCTGTTGCCGTGACTTACTTGTACCTCAACAACGAGCTGAAGCAGGTTAGTACCATGCCACAGTCTTGAAGACTCTCACAGCTGTGGGGTTACCTGCCTCTACTTTGCCTCTCAGCTTTCTCCTCCTTGAAGACTTTACTGTGGAAGAAAATGTTCCTTTCTCTGTTGTAAATGCATATAATTGCTGAGGACTACAAAAGTGTAAGTTCAGGGAATCATGTGAGCCAAGTACAGTTACAGAACTGGCTCCACTAATTACTAGCAAATGCAGGCAACAGAACTCCTGAGGGCTTTTGTGTGTTTGTCTTTAAAAGTAAACATATTTTATAACATTGGCAATTGCTATGCCTTTCATGTGTGCCTTCTGCTAAATGCTCTATGTTCTTTACTTGTGAATTCTTGGGGGTGAGGGGAGCTGCATCAGGGCAGGGGCTGTGTCTGCTTTTGCTCCTCATGGTACCTCTGGGGTCTATCATATGGCTCCCAGGTAGGTGCTCACTGAATGTTTGTGGAATGAAGGAACAGCCTTCACAAATGTGGGGGTTCCACTAACACACAGGCAGCCAGGGTAGAGTCGGGGTTCAATCCAAAGCCAGGTTCTTCACCACAGAACATCATCGTTTTGTGTTCCAGATGTAGCTAACTAAGCCCAATGGACTTTCAGATAGGTATTGCAGAACATTCAGACGTGGGTCCTGCACAGAAAAATGCTTTGTACACACTGACCATCCCCAGACTTTGTGCCAGCCTCTTCCTCTCACCCCTCTCTTTTAAATATATTAAATTTTTAGGTGGAAAGCTTTCACATAAAGTCAGACTTTTAAAAGTTAGAAGGTAGGAATAATATGCATATTAACTAAAATAAGAACCAAGGCTTACAATATTAGATTTCTTTTTCTTCCAAGACTGAGCATGGGGTGGAGATAAATCAGACCTTTGAAATTTGTTTTGGTTTTAGATCTGTAGCATTCCTATGTTGACAATAAGTGAGAATACAAAGGACTGGTATTCTGTCTATTCTTTTTTTGAAACAATTGATTATACATATTTGTGGGGTATAGAATTGAATATCAATACCTGTGTACAATAAGTGATGATCAAATCAGGATGACTAGTATATTCATCATTACAAAATGTAATCATTCTTTGTGTCCATTAACCAATTTCTCAATAACCCCCCCTTTCCCACCTCTGATAACCACAGTTCTGTTCTCTCCTTCTGGAAGTTCAACATATTATTGTGATTGTTGCTTCCTTCCTTCTTTTTTATTTTTTGCCTATTCTTGAACATAGGCATGGTATCAAAGTCTGTAATACAGAAGTTATCAGAAAGACTGAGCATTTTACTTCTCATGATAAAATAGTTGAAAATAAAACTGCTACTCTATGCCCCTGGATGTTCCAGGTACAAACCCAGGTATGCGTAGCAGGGAAAAAAAGAAAAGTGCCATTTTAATTTATAATTTTCTCAACCAAAACTTGTGGAACTATGAATGCAAAATTGGTGAAAATAAACCAACTCATTTATTGGCTTCTAATGAATATTTGACTAATTGCATATTAACAGCAGAGAATTACGAGCAGTAAGGACTTTGAACATACCCTCTTCTCCCATTTTATAAATAAGAAGACTAGAAATGAGGTATCCAAGCTCAGACAGGGCATTGGAGGCAGAGCAGGTCTGCAGGTGCCTGTCCAATGCTCCTCCTTCCATAGCAGGGTGTCCACAGGGCCAGCATATTTTCACCTTATGATGCACACTGCATCCTGCCACATCAATCTGCCAGCAGACTAAGAAATGCAAGACTGAGGGTTTCAGAAAAATATAAATTGCACAAAAGCCACAGAGTGTTAATGTCTGTTAGGGAGATGCAGTTTGTATGCCCTGTAGAGTGTGAATTTGGTTATCTCGATTAGTTGGAAATTTTCCCTTTGGAAAAGAATGAAGTAGACTCTTGTTTTATTTGCAAATAATTATGAAATTATGGCTCCCATTAGATGACCAGTACAGTCAGCTTTATTGCAGGGCACATTTAGAAGAGACTGTGTATTTGTGAGGAAAAAAAAAATCAGTATAACTATAATCATATCTTCAGTTCTAAGTCTACATGAGAGACTGGAATACTGCTGTGTTTATCATTTTGGAGTCGACATGTCCTAACCTTTGTTCATTTTGCAGCATAAACAGATTGAGGCTGTTTCTCCATATGCAAGTGTCTCCATCGATTTGCAGATGTTACAACTTGGCCTAATTTTAAGACTGAATTAACTAACTGGTTCTTTACTGAGCTGACTCATGCAATTGTCTGTGTGTATAATTAAGGTTTTTAAAATTACTCTACTATAAAAATGAAAATTTTAAATAAAGCTTAACATTTCCCTTCTTATGCACACTTTTCTTGATTGCATATTTACATACGTATACCCATATGTATAAACATGCAGAAGAATTCATTGAGAGTGCCAGGAAGGGAGGAAAATTAACAGATATTGAACAATTACATAGATACCAGAAACTCTAAGTATTGCCCTGTTTCATTATCATAACAATCCTATAACCTAAGTATAATTACCCATTTTATAGATGAACAAACTAGGACTTGGGTAAGTTAAAGGATTTGTCCAAGATTACAAAACTAGTAAAAGGTAAAGCCTAATTTTGAACCCTGCCTTTAAGTAGGTGCTCAATAAATTGTAGCCGTTGTAATTACTGTTGAAAGGTCTCTTGAAGAGGGGTCACCCTCCTCTTCAGGAATTTTCCCAAGGGAGAATAAATCTGAATCTCCTTGGGTGTCTGTGTAGAGTTTGGAAGTGCATGTTTAACTTAAGTATTAATTTTCTAAAGCCGATCACAGGTTCCACTTTGGCTGGTGCAAATTTGCAGAAGATACAGTGAGCAGAAATTGTAGGGAGTTGAACATTGAACTAGACCCTCACAAGTAAGCCTGCAGACCAGTAAACTTGAACAGCAAATATGGGCTGAGCCTCTGAGGTCTGTGTCTCTCTGAGAAACTTTTATAACAAAGGAATGGCTAATCACTGTGGCATCATAGATGGATAGGAAAAAGGAAAAGGGGACCCCTCTCCACAGATCTCCATAAATGATTGTTTATGCTATTTGCAGTTTGCAGAAAATGATTGTCAGAGACTAATGTGTGGATAACAGAGAGGATCAATGTTGCCATCTCAAAGTCCCTGAGGCAGCAAAGGAGTCCACCCTACTGCTCTCAAGCCCAACCAAGGACTGCTGGTTGGCCCTGGCCTAGACAACCGCCATGGTTTGTGACAGCACCAAGAGCAGCCACCAGGAAATCCACTTCTCAGAACCAGGGGCTTCTGGAGCTGAAGAACACCCAGTGCAAAAGCTGTCTCTCCTTCCAGAGGCATGCAAGTGAAAATAGCACACACACAGTCTGTCACCCCCAACACCCAGAAATAGTTAGCTAGAGAACAGCCCCAACCTACCGCGTTCTGTGGGAAGTTCATACTTTGAAGTGGAAAGGATGTGGAAAGGAAGGAGGGAGAGACACACATCGGAAAATCATCATTAATCGTTCTCGGAATAACCACAGCACCTTCCCCTAACCCACCATGCGCCCAGTCACCAGCATTGGCCAAGGTCTGTAGAAGAAACTACCAAATATGATAATGCAAGAAACATGTGAGGATAGGGAGGGTGGTTGAGCTTCCTCTCTGGGTTTCATTATTCAGAAACCTATATTTATGCATAAGAATGTCTAGAAAGAGAAACACCAAAGTGAAAATTATGATCTCTAGATGGTAGGATTATGGGTGCCTTTCTTCCTTTTTATTTCTCTATATTTTATAAATTTTCTACAGTGAGTCTCAAAAATATCTATGCTGTTCATACACAATTTTCATACAGATTTTAAAAACAT
>NW_007726383.1:667695-704649 GCF_000696425.1 Galeopterus variegatus | reverse complement strand
TTATGCATAAGAATGTCTAGAAAGAGAAACACCAAAGTGAAAATTATGATCTCTAGATGGTAGGATTATGGGTGCCTTTCTTCCTTTTTATTTCTCTATATTTTATAAATTTTCTACAGTGAGTCTCAAAAATATCTATGCTGTTCATACACAATTTTCATACAGATTTTAAAAACATATTTTTATATAGTCTTATGAGAAAACAACCATATGCAAATTGTATATGTACAGTCTGATCTCAACCCTGTAAACCAGAGAGACCATCCAAAGGTTAACTAGGAGGTTATGGCCTTTAGTGGCTGTTTTTGTTTTTGTTTTTTTACTTTTCTCATTTTTTGGTTTTTTGTTTTCTCTCTTCCTTTTAGAAAAGTGTTCTTTATTTTTCCATGTTTTCTAGGTGGCCTGTGTAGCCTGAATATATCCAAGCTTCGTCAGCTTTGGGGTAGTAATGGAGCTGCACTCACTTATCAACTCCCAACCCACGTATACCCAGGACCTTACTTAATTTTCAAAGTTCCCCCTCCCACCTCCTGAAAGTGTTTCTGGAAAATCCCCAGAGGGCATGACAAGCACTGGCCAGCAGCTGGTACTGACCTGGGCTGGTCCCTGCAGCTGGAGCTCCACTTGACCCCCTCTCAAGCTCGCTTCAGTCCCAGGCTGTGGCTGGCCCACTCCTGCTGCTCCCAGCCCTGTCTACTCTGCCTCCCGTGCTCCCAACCCTTGCATGTCCAGACAGCTTCTGGCTGCTGAGCGGTAAGAAGGCACACGGCTCCCTTCCTCCTCTGTCATGCACACCTTTTTGTCCCAACAAATTACCGAAGTCTGTGAGCCTGCTTTTTCACTTTTATCACCTTGGTGCCTGGCCAGTGCATGTTCATGCTTGCTGGGCTGTAGCAGTGTCCAGGAAAAGCTAGCTCTTCCTGGAAATGCCCTCAGGCCTGTGGCTGATTCCAGCTCATGGCCTCTTCCCCGCCTGGTCCTCCCTCCCAAGTTTGCCAGACATGCTCTCATATTTCTGAACCATATGTTACTTAGTTTATTCCCTGGAAAGGCTTTCGGATCCTAAGTAAATTGGAGATACAACTAGATGTCTATGGTAGAAGCACATACGGCCGGCAGGGACTGGGAGACACCTCCTAATTTCATTGCCAGTCATATCATAACTCAGTTGGTCCCAACTACACCTACTAGGAGAATGTTCTACTCTTGTAATTTAACAGAGGAAGAAAGAAAGTAAAACATTTGCTTATAAGTAAATGAATGTTCTATGCCAGGGTGTGTGGAAAGAATTAATTAACCCAGGTTTGTACTTCTGCAACCTTGATCAAGTGTCCAAAGAGTACTTGGCTGGGTATAGAACCATGTGACTCTAGCTGGAACCTCTCATACACAGTTAAGTTCTTTTGATTTAAAATGAGATTTTCTTTCTAGAGGAAAGAGTGGCTAGTTATTAAATTTGATACCTCTTTCAAGCTTTGCAGTACCCTAAGTTCAAATAACAGGTAAAAATGGCCACTTTCCCATTCATTTCCCCAGATAAAAACAACTCAGCAGATTTTTACAGGGAAATAGCATCTCTTCAATCCCAGTTGTAACAAAACAAAATGGAGAAGAAGATAAAACTCTGGCCTTCCAGTGTGGACTTCCAGTTTTTCTTCATTAACCAGTTATTAGCCTGAAGAGTTTGGAATGGTTTGGGGGTGTGTTTGTGTGTGCGTGTGTGTGTTGAAAAACTTTGTTGACAATGATCTGGCTATTGTAAATGTTTACTCTCAATCAGAAGGAGGAAGCAAACTTCAAATGATGTGTAAAGTCTTTGTAGATAAGTCCATAGTTCAGATTTCTCGTGATGACATGGTCCAGATTCTGCCATCCAGAGCAGCAGAAATCACTATAACTAGAATCTACTAAGCCAGCCAAATCTCTGATCAAGAAATAGAGCATTACCCACAACCCAAAGGGTTTGGCGAGTTTTTATTTAGGATTCTGGAATTTAAACTGACTCCACTGCTTACCTTGTATCTAGGTGGGTTTCCAATTTTATAACGGGATCCACACCATGTCGGAGCTGGAAGGGACCTCAGACACCACCACAGTGAACTGGCTCAAGACTCCCATGAAGAATAGACACAAGAGAGGGGAAGCAACTTGTTAAGGGACACACAGCTGTTTAGTGTTGGGGCAGGGAAGGGCACTGTGACCCAGGATGCCTGACCCACACCTGTATCCTTTCCACCATATCAAATGGCTCACTTTCAGTCAAAGGACAAAGTGCAGCCTGCTTACTTTTATTTCAACTTCAACTTATCCACGGTGCCAAAACCTCTGAATCTGTCACCAGTTTCTGTTGTTTTAACTTCCAGAGGAACAAAAAATATAAAGCACGTGTGCATAATATTGTGTTATGTTCCATCTCAACCCAGATGCAGGACAAGTACTCCAAAAGCGGCATCGCTTGTTTCTTAAAGGAAGATGACACTCCTTGGGACCCTGATGATAAAGAGAGTATGAGCAACCTCTGCTGGCAGGTCAAGTGGCAACTAAGTCAGCTCGTGAGGAAGGTAGGTCACCTTGCCAACAGGCACAGAAGGTCGGAGGAAAGGGAATCTCTAAGAACATGAAGTCTAGACTCTTCATTTTGCAAATGAGGAAACCGAGGTGCAGAGTGTTTAAGTGATTTTCCCCAAATTCAAATAACTAGGAAAATGTGGCACAGCACCAAATGGCAGGTCCTGGCTGACTCGTGGTCTGGGGATCATTCCTGCAGCCCAGACGGCCTCCTCATTCAGTCTGACCTTTTTATCTCACGTTGCGGAAGCTGAGGCACAGACCGGGCAACGTGCTCAAGGTCACACAGTCATAAGGGATGTGTGTGAATTTTGTTTTCACTCAGAAAACAAAAGAGGACAAAGGATGTTTTATATGCTTCCCACATTGTCGATCTCTGGAATTAAATACATATTTATTTTTGTATGCATATAGAGATGAGGAAAGAGGAAAGGAAGAGGGGACAAAGAGATACTTTGAGAAATTAAAGGTGATGATATTCTCAATTTACAGTCAATAAATGACAAAATTTTTAAAAATGTATCTGTTTATGAAAGTTGCTTAAACAGGATCACTAGCAGAAACGTTATGTTAGCTAGCAGTTTATTTTACTAAATGTGACTAATTTTATTTTCAATTATGTGACTTAGGTCAAATCAAGTTTTCTCTCTGGCCGCTTTCTTCTTTGTATGATGGCATTTAATAATATTTACCTTCTGCCTACTTGAAAAGGTCAGATGAGAACATGGATATGAAAGTACTCCGTAAAACACCCTATTTCCCATCACTGTTTAAACAAATGCAGGGGTAATTCCCAGGCCGGGTACAGGATGTGTCTTAGACACGTTTATAAATAAGTCCAATGTTTGGTGTGCAGAATTTGTTTTTTCCGTAGAATCAGTTGGTGGCTACGGCTCCAGTTTATAGCCCTCAGCAGTCCTCAGAGTAGAGCCCAGACATCACCTATGACACTGTTTCTAGAGGACATAAAATGGGACTTCCACCTGGGAGTCTTAGAAACACACCTGCTCTACAGCTGCCCTGGAAGTATGGCCTATGCTGAAGCAGCTGTGGCCCTACCACACCAAATGACAGTGACTGTCCAGGGGGTGAGGACCAGGAAAAGCTTGGGCTGAAGAGGGTCCTGAGGAACCTGAGAAATGGAACTCTGGAGTCCCTGAGGTCAGGGGTGGTGACCCAGCAGGGGAGAGAAACTCAGAACTAACTAGGGTAGAAATCAGGAGACTGAGGATGGGGCTGGATGCTGGAGCCGGGAGTGGGGGGATAAGAGATAAGTGGGGCGAATATTATGTATCGCTTCCTAGCCCCCCACCTTCTCACATCCTGCTGCCCACTGGAGCAGAGAGAAGCTGGCTGAGGACACGCAGCGGGTGTGGGGGTGGACGGGGAAGAGCTCCCCACAGTTTTCAGGCACCTCAGTTGAACAATGTCCAGTAAATATCTTCTGTCCATTTCGTACATTGTCTCATTTAATCCTCGCAACAGCTCTGTGAGGAGGGAATCATTATGATCCTCATATTTTTTTTTAATTGATGAAAAAATTGTTCAGATCACGTGAGTAACTTGAGCAAAGTCTCACGGAGCTGGCAGTTGACACATGTGACTCAGCCGTCTGACGGTGCCTGTAGTGGCTCTTACGCTGCCTCCCCCTGCAGGAGTGGCCTGTCTCTCCTTCCTGCTTCTCTTCCTTCCTTCCTTTTTGTCCTAGCATGAGAGAAAGAGAGCAAGAGTGAGAAAGAGACACAGACAGAGTTCTGAGAGAGAGAGAGACAAACAGAAAGGACAGAGAGAATGAGGAGGTCCCCTCTCTCCCCTTCCCATACACTAGTGCCCATGGGGCTGACCACAGTCAGTCCCCCCATAATCTGGGCTCAGGGCCTGAGGCAGAGGGAGAAGCAGAGGACTTCCGACTTGGGGTGGGAGCACGGAGGAGGCCAGTCTCTGGCAGTTGCAAAATTACCAACAGTGATGGGTGAGGACGGCAGTGATGGCGAAGCCCTCAGGAGTGACAGAGCTGAGTGGAGGGGGCTCAGAAGCCATGAATGAGCCAAGTCAGGGTCTGCCCATTTCATAGAAAGGCTCAGGTTTTGCTCTTTCTTGCTGGTTTTCCCCACTGGTTAGTACAGCAAGGGGGCTGGGGGGGTTTATGAGATGATTTGCAAAGATGTGGGAACTTGGTCAAATATCCTTATTTTAAGAGTGCCTCAGCCACGTTTTCAGAAATGAGAGAATGACACGGCAGTGCCCTGATGTGCCGTGTGCATCTGTGGCGCCATGAGAGAGGCAGTGTGACTACATCCTGGGGCTTGGGTCTGTCCAGTGGTTTAAAGCCCCTGGGCTCTGTTACACAGTGCATCTGCATGCACGTGTGCATGCACACTCACATCCCACACGCAGAAGGTGGTGTGACATGGCTGCCACCTCCTTCAGCCACACGAGGCCCGGGGAACACTAGGTTGACCTAACAGCAGATGGCTCCTTCCACATGGCTCTGCTCCAGGTGTGGCCTTCAAAGACTTCATGCAGAAACAGAACTTTCCCAGGCAGAAGACCACCTCCTGACACTGTGCAGGGACAGCTATCTCAATATTCACCCCAGCTCCCACCCCACCCCACCCCACCCCACCCCAAATGCTTGAACAAGTTAAAGCTCCCTAGATTGATATCTTATGTAGAAATTTCCTGTTAGACATCAAGAAGAAGAAAAGCCATAGGCGTTCTATAGTTAGTTCACATTTTTAGAAAAATTAACAAGCTTTATTCAATACTATTTGCAGATGATTGCGAAAACCTATGAGGAAACCATTCCTACAGTTCAAGGTAGTATTTTTTCATTATTTTGCTTTTCTACTGTCAACGTCACGGCAGGGTGAACAGCTCTCCATTTTCCTTCCCTCTGCTCCCATCCATGCATTCCACTGCTGCTCGGTGCCTCCAGCCTCTTGTTAATTCTATTTCCCTCTTTGCAGTGCAGCTAGAATGCTCAGAACCAAATCTGTGGCCCACCTATGGTCAGAACTGTATTTCAGCTGAATCTTATTTCTCCCACATGAATTTTCCTTTCATCTCAATCTCTTCACTTACTGATTTTTTATCTTCTGATGTGCTACAAATAAGCCTTCTTAAATCCTTTCTAGAACATGGCAGGAAATAAAAGAAACAAGGTCCCCCAGAGTTATCCATCTTCTTTTCTTCTGACCACCCCCAGGCTCTAGGCTTTTCTGTACACGGAAGCTCCCTTGCTCCATCATCCTTTTCCCAGCGATCTTTCTACCCACCTGTGATCCTCATCCTGTGGTCTCCACACCTTCTTGTTCACGGTCAGCAGCCTCCCCTTGGCCCACGTCCCCCTTCACTACTGTGGCCCAGGCTGGCTTCATTAGCCCTCCACCTGGCTCCTCCTCATCCTTCATGGCTCACCTAACTGTCCCCTCTTCCTAGAGGCATTCTCTGGCCATCTTTCTAAGTCAGTTCCCCTGCGCCCTATAATTTCTATCACATGTGCCTTGTTTGTTTCCTTTTTTCTTTTTTTTAAAGATGACTGGTAAGGGGATCTTAACCCTTGACTTGGTGTTATCAGCACCATGCTCTCCCAAGTGAGTCACGGGCCAGCTCCTTCATTTCCTTTTATTTTCATATATTTTTTCTCTATGTGCTATCTGCTTCCCTACTAGATTAAAGATCCACAAAGACAGAAAACATGTCTGTCTCTCAGCTCTGCATACCCAGCACCTAACTCTAAGCCTCAAGCCTAGTAGATTCCGGATTTTTCCCCCCAGGCCCTTTCCCACATCACCTTCAGTGTGTGTGTGTGTGTGTGTCTGTATCTGTATTTTGTTGTTGAGGTGAAATTCCCATAACATACAATTAACCGTTTTATTTATTTTTTTTTTAAAAGATGACCGGTAAGGGGATCTCAACCTTTGGCTTGGTGTTGTCAGCACCACGCCCAGCCAGTGAGCGAACCGGCCATCCCTATATGGGATCCGAACCCGGGGCCTTGGCGTTATCAGCACCGCACTCTCCCGAGTGAGCCACCGGGCCGGCCCCCTATTAACCATTTTAAAGTGCTCAATTCAGTGCACTTAGTGCATTCACAATGTTGTGCTGTCACCACCTCACTCTACCCAGAAGAGTTTTAATACATATTTTTGGAATGAAAAACAGGGATAAGTAAATAAAATTACTGAATTAAATTAGCTACTTCTTTTCATTTGGCTCATCATAACCACAATTTCTCATACTAATGGCCATACAGGCCTGAGCACATGTGCCAGAGACGTATAGTCCCAGAGCACACCAGACTGGCAGAGAAGAAACCATTTTTAATATATGATGTCTTCCTACTTTTCAGCTATCCTGTTCCAATATAATAAACTTCCTCATTACTTGGTAAATTCATTTTTCTTTATTAAATATGAAGGACAAGACGTGATCCTGTGATCTGTTTTTTCTGATCATTTGCCTGAAGGTGAAAGCAGTAGTCAGAATGATGAATATTCCACCTGTTCTGATGACACACACCGGATCCATGGTCTATAGTAGAAGCATGGACTGTTTTCAGTGTTGGAAGATGCTATGGGTTAAATGTGTCCCCCAAAAGTTCATGTATTAGCAACTTGACCACCACTGTAAGAGTGTTAAGAGGGTGGGAAATCCAATTATAGTATTTGAAATGTGGTGCCTTTAAGAGGTGACTAGACTGTGGGGACTGTGCCCTTGTGAATGGATTGATCCATTCATGGAGTAATGGGCATGGTTATGATGGCTTTATAAGGAGGGCAGCTGAGGAAGTTAGTGCTCTCTTGCTCAGCCCATTCTCCCCATGTGACACCCTGCATTGCTGTAGAGAGTCACCACCCAAAACAAGGTCCTCACTAGATGTGCTCCCTGGACCATGGACTTCCCAGCCTCTGAACTATAAGAAATAAATTGTGTCTATTCACAAATTACCCAGTCTTAGGTATTCTGTTATAAGCAACAGAAATGGACTAATACAGAATAATAATATTCTTTTTTATTCATCCCAATAAGGTATAGAAATCATGTACTACTCTGCACACCAAGATGTATCTGTGACACCCAAATACTGTATACATATTTACAACTTTCTTTTTTGAGAGGTGTTTGCTATATCCAGTAGGAAATTTCCTCTCTTCAAAATTTGCTTTCAAATCTAGGTTTTTCCATATCCTTGCAGTGACATCAAATGCAAGATATAATTGGATTCAGTTACTGAATATTTTAAAACAAAGTGTTAAGGATTAGGGGCAGGCAAGGCATTGTGAATTATTTAACAATGGAGGTTAAAGGTCAATGGACACGTCAACCTTGAAGGCTGAGCATTCTGTGACTAATATGTAATTGACTATGAGTCTCCAGGTCTGGTTTTCAGTATTGTGTAAATGCCCACCCATCCTGAATAAGTAACAACTAATACCAGGTCGATGGAAGAGATTCCCATTTCACATTCATTCCTCCCCTGTGGAATCTTATCACCTCCTTCCAGATCCCTCTCCTACTAGCCTAGATTAAGGCCTCCTGTTTTCAATTCTGACCAATTATAATAGTCTGGTAACTTGCTGGATCCCTGTACCAGCCAGCTGCCAAAAAAAAAAAAAAAAAAAAATTTTCTTAAAGTTAAAAAAAAAAGTCTGGTAACTTGCCTGCCAGTCTCCAGCCCTCTCACCTTCTCCCCATCAAACCTTACTATGACATAGGTTGGCCTAAAGTACAACATATATCGCTTTGCTTACCTGAACAAAACCTTTGAGAGTCTCCCCATGTCTTATAAAGTCCAAATCTCTTAGCCTAACATTTAAATCTTCTATAACTTGGCTCTTCATTAAACCTCTCCCTGGCCCATATCCCAGAAATGCTTTGCGCATCCTGCCTCAGGCCTCTGTTCTTGCCCTCTGGCAATGCCTTTCTCCCATCCCGCAGGTCCCAAGCCCATCCTCACCCTGCTCAGACATTTATCCCTGCACCTCAATCAGTTTCTCGCATTTGCTCTTTATCCCTAGAAGAGTGCCTGGCACGGATGTGTTGGGCACTTTG
This sequence comes from Galeopterus variegatus, assembly GCF_000696425.1. Lineage (NCBI taxonomy): Eukaryota > Metazoa > Chordata > Mammalia > Dermoptera > Cynocephalidae > Galeopterus > Galeopterus variegatus. The sequence continues at coordinate 696,024 of NW_007726383.1, read as the reverse complement.
GTTGGTTGGAGTAAATGAATGAAAGGGCCTTAGCACCATTTCCTCCACCAACCTTCCCCTGACTTCAGCTCTCCAATAAATAGAAATATTTTCCTCCTCTGAATACCTGCCCCCCTTTATTTCTATTTCTCAGCGGTAAATTTTCAGTTTCTAATTCACATCTTCCATAAAAGATAAAAGTCCTTTTAAGGGCTCAGTCAGTAGAATTAGTGATTAATGTTTGTCGCCCTGTAGGGCATAGTGTCGTGCCTTGGACCTGGCAATATTTATTTGACGAAAGAATATAATTTATCTTAACCGGTGTAGTCACACTTGGGAAGCTTCAGCTGATTTTTTAGAGAGAAGTTTGTTGAATTTGTATTTTTTTAGGCTGCTCTAAAGTATTTTGGATGATGGTCAATGAATGTTATGTGTTTATTATGATCTAGTGAATAAGCAATTTATATGCTAGCATACTGAATATCTTGACCAACACGTCAATTACTATTCCTTTTGGAGGGAGTGGAAGTGGGGTTGTGGAATGACTGTTGGATGCCAGTTTGTAGCATCTACGGGCAATTGATACCATTGCTACTTCTTTAGAATCAGAAGTAGCTGGCAGAAAGGAAGAGATAATTAAGAAGATTTGGTACCACTCCAATAGTTTCTACATATCACTCAAAGTGGAAATTTGCCCATTCCTGGTTATTGCACACTTTAAATCGCTCAGCAGGATTCTTATAAGCCTACCATTATTTACTTATTTTTTCTTTTGGAAAGTAGCCAGAATCTTCACTTTGTTATATTCTATTTGGACCTCACTTCTGAAATGCTAATAAATTATAACCCATATCACTGCTTATTCTTCCCATCTAAAATACTTTTCAAATTAAACAGAACCTGAAGTAAATTGATCATCATACTAAAATGCAGGCTTTTTATGAAAACCCCTGGGGTCAACTTTGAAAGCCCAGTAGGCTTATAATGCCTGACAACTGCAGACAGAAATGTATTTGAAAACTAGTTTGACAAGTGCTGATGATTATTTCTAATTTCTCTTTTAGAAAAGCAACTAGGTATTCCTCCCACAATAAAAGAAAGAGGGCCTCAGAGAGTAGCAGCTCACATAACTGGGACCAACCGAAGAAGTAGCAACACATTCCCAGCTCCAAGTAAGAGAAACAGCAAATATGTGACTTACAGAAGGCAATGGAAGAATTGTTCTAAATAATTTATTTTTTAAAACTTTTACATGAAATGTTTATATGGCTTTCTACAAAATGCTTGGTAGCAGTCAGTTCTCAGATCCACTATTTGCAGAAGCAAGATTAAGACAAACAGCTCAACCACTGCCAGGGCATAACTGGCCTCACGAAAATTACGAAGCTAGAGAATTTTGTCTTTGAGGTTCCCAGGCTCCTGTTTTTGCTTTTTTCTTCTGATTTAATTTATTTCTCTCTCTCTCTCTCTTATGATTACTTCTTCAACCACTTTGCACTTCCATCAAATCTTCCTTCTCTTCAAAGGTTCTAAATAATTTACTTTCACTATGAATCACTAGGTGCTCCTAGTGGCAATTATATTAAGTTGAACCATAGGAAATTTCCAATATTTGACCATTTCTCACTTACAGCAATGTTTCATACAGTGTAACCAAAGACGTTAAATCTAATTTTTGGTCTGTAGAACAGGTATTAATATAGTGCTGTAATGCTCAACTGTGTGTGGGTCCTAGAGTACAAAAACCCAAGTTGGAATCCCAGCTCCTCCTCACTTAAATATATTTTGAGCAAATTATTAACCAGATCAAGCTGCATTTTCTTCATATGCAAAGTAGTGAGAATCCTTAATTCATAAAATGGTGAACATTAACAGTAATACATACGAAATGTCTGGTCTATCATCAGTGCCCAGTAAAGGTTTTGTCCCAAGTTAAAGAGATTTCAGACATCAGTTAATAGATTTTTAAAAAGTCATATTGGGTTTTGTTTTGTTCTTTTCTGGGCAGTTGCCTTCCTCGTATTCCTGAACTCATGTTTTATAAATGATTGACATGTTCTGCCTACAAGTGAGATAATTATCATGATGCTACTGTTTGTTATTCATCAACAAAGATGATAGGTGTTTTAAGCTCTTCCAAAGCTAAATTTTGCACCAGTCATTGAGATGGACCCAAACTTTAAAGGAATATCATATTTCAATAAGGCCATTTTTTATTCAAAATCTTCAGGAGTTAAAGATTCAAGAACATAAGGATCTTTATCTCCGGGTATCTTTGTCAAGCCTGTGCTTCTCTTATTTTGGAGCAAAGATGCCTTCTCTTTTGGTGATGCCTGTGACCCTGGACAGCTGAGAAAGACCAAAGAAGGACCCAAAGAGTCCCAAAGAATTAGCAGGAAGTCCTGAGCTCTAGGCCTAAAGAAATATATATATGCTTCTTTTGGTTTCCTTCTAGATTGTTTATTTGAGCTCACCAGCACAGGAAGGAAAGAAGGGGTTCAGGACAGAAGATCTGCCCAGAAGCAAAGATTGCTATCTGAGTGAAACATCTCCTGTGCCGGCATTCAGAGCTGAGTGTGGCAGATGCGGCACAAATGGCAGATGAGGTATAGAAAGGCAAGGGACTCCCAGCATGTTGCAATGATACAGGAATCTCCTGATTTCTTTATGACTAGAATTTATAATCCATGTGAAAGTACAGGAACAAGAAGTTTGATGTCAGATTGAAATACTTTGCAAACCCACCAAAACTATAGGCTGACCACAGCTGCTAGGAAACTTCTTGTTTTGCTTCTGTTAACTCTCTCTCTAATCTTCATCCAGCCTCCAAGAATGAAAAGGCTTTGGGCCAGAAAATAAACTCCTGGGAGTCATCAAGAAAAGGACATTCATTCCTGAACCACTTCCACTTGAGAAATGGAGAACTGGTTATCCATCAAACGGGGTTTTATTACGTCTATTCTCAAATATACTTTCGTTTTCTGGAATCTGAGGAAATTTGGGGAACAGTTTCAGAAGAAGAGAACAGAAAGAAAAATAAGCAAATGGTACAGTATATTTACAAATCCACAAACTATCCTGACCCTATACTGCTGATGAAAAGTGCTAGAAATAGTTGTTGGTCTAAAGATTCAGAATATGGACTCTATTCTATCTACCAAGGTGGAGTATTTGAGCTTAAGGAAAATGACAGAATTTTTGTCTCTGTAACTAATGAGCATTTGGTAGACATGAACCAAGAAGCCAGTTTTTTCGGGGCTTTTTTAGTTGGCTAAATTATCTGCAAAGAAAGAATAATACCTTCAATGTGACCATTCATTCTTCATGATGATACAGTATGAAAATATTCCAACAAATATGACAAAGAAGGGCAATCTGAGGAGGGCAGCCTCAACCAAAAAACTCTGCAATGCACATTTTTTAACATCTCTGAATGTGACCCACTTATACCAAGAAAATGACGTTGCTAAAAGAACTTCCACGGATCTAGCTGATATCAGTTTGCCAGCAGAAATCTAGAAGATTCTCAGCTTCCAAACATTTATACAATTAACATCTTCTGTTTTTATCATCTATTCCTTGCAAAGATTTCAGAAGAAAGAGCAACGATCCATCTCTTAAGTAGCATATCACAGTGATAGCTTCCAGGTTGCCTTAAGGAAAAACATTCCTAAAGTTGAAAGAGAAAGAAAAAAGAAGCACCGGCTGAAAGATCATAGTCTTGCTCTGGAGGCAATCCTCCATCAAGATATGCAACATGCAAAGGGAGTCTGGATTGCCCAAGACCTTGCAGGATAATCTCATACACCTGGCTCTGATGAAAACGGAAAATTCCACTCAAAGTACTATCATTCTGTAAGAAAAAAAAATTATGTCCAATGAACAGGGAGCTAGCGAAAACTAGTTCTGAATGGCTTGTGATTTTCACTACCAAAAGTCAGTCTGAACAAAAGCACTAAAGATATATTTGATAAAGGACACTATCAGAAGTGGTCAGCTGACCAGAAATCAGGGAGTTTGGTCTCACATGAGCAGGTGAAGAAATAGAAAAGTAGAAATGACAAACACAGGCAAATAGCAGAAAAGAGCCAAATAAAACTTTCCCCTTCCTTGCTCTGCCACCAGATGTCAATATCTGATATATATCTGCTTAAGGTTGCATCGTTTATTTTGACCCTGCCCAGAGAACATCAATTACTTCTATCTTCTAAAATCATGACACAAAACATTTAATTTCACCATTTAATCCAATTAATTGGGGAAAAAATTAGTTGGAATATTTGTCTAACAGCCTCTGATTGCTATTCCTAAACACAGAATAATTAAATTCTGTGGCTGTATGTTCAAATGTTCATTTAAATGTGTTCTGATGAAATAGGTCTTTTTCAAAAAGGCTCATTCAAATTTAAATTTACAATGTACCATAGACACTTGCACTTATGACACCCCCTTACTTTATTTTTTCTGTAATATCAATAAAGTTCTTAAATACTGGAAACAGAGCACCCCCATGGTCCTAGGCAGGAGCCAAGGGCAGCATCCCCTGCTGGGAAACAGGCAAGGAGCATGCCAAAAACATCACTTCTTCGCAGGTGGCCCAACACAGCCACCACCATAGTCATGGCTGCTGCACAAGCAGCTCAACACCACAGCTATTATGCAGGTGGCTTGCCAGATATTTGACTGCAGTGACACAAGAAGAGTCACCAGCGGAGACTGGAAAGAGAAGTGGACATCTCTCTCCTCAAAGCCCACTCCAGTATAATAGAAGAAGCAATTGCTCTACCATGCCCCTGCTTTATTTCTGATTTTAGTACATTGTGTCTTCTCTTTTTTTTTTTTCTTGCTCAGTCTAGATAAAGGTTTGCACATTTTGGTGATTTTTTTAAAGAATCAAAAAAGAAAAAAGACTATTAAACAGTCTACAAATCACCATTGATGTAAATATTTTTGTGACCGCGCTCAGCCAGTGAGCGCACCGGCCATCCTTATATAGGATCCGAACCTGCGGCGGGAGCGCTGCTGCGCTCCAAGCGCCGCAGTCTCCCGAGTGAGCCACAGGGTTGGCCCAATGTAAATATTTTAATCAAACATTAACTTTACCTAATTTTTTCAGGGTATGATCTTTATGATCTTTATATATACTGTGTAATTTTTTAAATATGTACCTATCATTCATTTTCATTGACAGACTTTGTTATGGGAGATTGAAATCAAGCTCAAAACTTATTTCTCAAATAAATAAGTAGTATCCATAAAAAAAATTCTTAAACATAACAAATTGACTTATTTGTTAGCCTATTTTAAAAAGCCTCTCTCCTCTCACTAGAATGTAAATGTTGTGGTCTCAGAGAACATTTAGTTTTGTTTACGACTGTATTCAGTACTTAGAACATAGGACCCACACAAAATATATTTGTGAATAAATGAATGACTGAATGAATACCAAACCATGTGGGAAAATGGAGAAGTATTTCCCTATTTTACCCCTTACACTAAAATAACACTGGGGAATTTTAAAAGTTCCAAGTGGAGAAGACCTTTATAACCAAGATTTAAAACTCAAAGAATAAGACTGATATTTTTGATAGCATATAACTTGTGGATGAAAAAGAATTAATTTTTACTATATATTTTTATACTAAAAATGTAAAATATGTGTTAACTTTTTCAATAAAATGGTATAATGTTGAAGTATGCAGTTTTTGTTTTAGTGCTCACATTTGTTTTATAGTACCAAGATTACTAAAAATGAGGGAAAGGACTTCTAATCTCTTTTTTACTGTAATTTTTACCTGACACATCTCACAGAAGGAAGAAATAAATTGCTCTTTGTATTTAATATGATCACAGGTATCAAGCCTTTCTTTTATGGTTAGTGCTTTTGTTATGGGTTGAATAGTGTTCCCAGGAAAGATATGTTGAAGTTCTACTTTCCAGTACCTCAGAATGTGATTTTATTTGGAAATAGGATTTTTGCAGATATAATTAGCTAAGATAGGGCCATACTGGAACAGGGTGGCCCTTGATGCAACATGACTGGCATCTTTATTAGAAGAGGAAAATTGGGATACAGAGACAGAGACAAGGAGGGAGAACCCTGGTGACAACAGACACAGAGATTGGAGTGAACAGCTGCATGCCAAGGAGCACCAAGCAATGACAGCCATCATCAGAAGCTGGGAAGAGATGAGGAAGGATTCTACTCAGAGTCTCCAAGGAACCATGGCCCTGCTGTACACATTGATTTCAGACTTCTAGCCTCTAGAATTGTAGCAGAACAAATTTCTGTTGTTGAAAGCCACTCAGTTTGTGACACTTTCTTCCAGCAGCCTTAGGAATCTACTATAACTGTCCGTCCCTTTCTCAAGAAGTCTTTTCCATAGACAAATCATATAGATATTACCATATATTCTTTCTAAAAGCTTTAAAGTTTGGTCTTCATAGTTTGGCAGTGTCATTCAACTGTAATTCAATTTGTGTGCTGTGAGATAGGGATCTAATTTTATCTTTTACCATATAAATAGCCAGTTGTCCAGCACTGTTTATTGGATAGTCCACCCTTTCCCCCACTGATTTTAATAACTTTTTTATTATACACCAAGTTCCCATGGGTCTGTTCCTACGCTCATTTTTTTCCCTCTTGGTCTAGTTGTTATCCTCGCACCCATACCATTCTTTTTTTTTTTTTTACTGTGGTAAAATATACATAACATAAAATTTACAATTTTAATCTTTTTTTTAATGTACAATTCAGTAGCATTAAGTACATTGACATTGTTGTGCAACCATCACCACAATGTATCTCCAGAATGATTTCATCATTCCAGACTTAAATGTCATACACATTAAACAATGACACCTCATCACCCCCTTTGCTCAGCCCAATAACCCCCATTCTACCTAATTTCTCTATGAATTTAACTATCTTAATTACTTCATATAAGTAGAATTACATGATATTTGTCCTTTTGTGTTTGACTTATTTCACTTAGCACAATGTCTTCAAGTTTCATCCCTGTTGTAGCATGTGTCAGAAGTTCCTTCCTTTTTAAGGCTGAATAATGTTCCATTTTATGTATATACCTCATTTTGTTTATCCATTCATCAATCATACCATCAGGTTTAATTACTATTGCTTTACTACAAATCTTGATATCAGGAATGTATGTTCCCTTCTTTAGTCCTGTGTTTCAAAATAATCTGAGTCCATGCACACACAGATATTCACAAACACAATTTTTTTAGAGATTTTGATAGAACTGTACTGAATTGATGAATTAATTTGGATATAGTTTCCATATTTTAGATACTGATACTTCCCAAGCATGGCCAACTGTATCTCTACATTTATTTAGAGCCTCTAAAATGGCTCTGATAAGGTTTTATTTATTTAGTCATTTTTGAATGAGCTATCTGAATGAGATTTGTCTCAATTCCATTTTCAAGTAGTTGATGCAGGAATTAGGTATTAACTTTAAAAGGTAGTGCAACATAGTGATTAAGAGCATTGTCTCTGGATCTGAATTGATGGAGTTCAAATCCTAGTTCCACCACTTACTTGGACAGATTAGTAAACTCTCTATGCCTTACTTTCCAACTCTGTAAAATGGAGTAGTAACAGTAGTTCTGTCATAGGATTGATGTGAATATTAATAGAGTTTACATTTAAGGTTCTTAGCACAGTCCCTGGTAGGTAATAAGTGAAAAAAACTTGTTAGTTATTATTATTATATTGATTTATACCCAGAAACCTTGCTGAACTCTCTTACACAAAGCCTTAGGAAGAAACAAAGATATTCAGTAAAAGAAAATAAATGGTAAAATATTAAAACCAGAATTACTGCAAATTTAGTTGTAAGCTCCATTTTTATTTTCTACAGTATTAAAAATACAAATGCATAAAATAATTATAAATCTATGTTAACAGGTACTCAGTGTATAAAGATGTAAATTTTGAGATTTATAACATGAAGTGGGGAGAGGACAGAGCTATAAAGAAATAGAGTTTTGTATGCAATTTAAGTTAAGATAGTATCAATTCAAAATAGATTGTCATAACTTTAGGATGTTATAAGTAATCTCTGTGGTAACTACAAAGAAAATATCTGTAGAAAATACACAAAAGGAAATAAGAAGGGAGTCAAAATGTGTCACTATAAAAAATCAACTAAACATGAAGGCAGACAGGAATGGGGGAAATGAGGGACAAAAGAAGCTACAAGACACATAGAAAACAAATAACAAAGGGCAAAGTCAGTCCTTCCCTATCAGTAATTACTTTAAATATAAATGAGTTAAACTCCCTAACCAAAAGGCATAGATTGGCAGAAAAGCTAAATAAATAAATAAATAATCCAACTACATGCTATATAAGAAACAAGAGACTCAGGTTAGATCAAGGGACACACAGATGTTGAAATTGAAAGGATGGAAAAAGACATTCCATGCAAATAGGAACCAAGAAAAACTAGGGTAGTTATACTAATCTCAGACAAAATAGTCAAAAACTGTTACAAGAGACAAAGTACATATAGATTAGATTTACAGAAAAGTTGTGAGGATAATCCAGAGCGTTCCTATATATCCCACATCCAATTTCCCCTATCATTAATAATTTACACTAGTATGGTACGTTTGTCAGACTGGCGTCAACACTATACATTGTTATTAAAGAAAGTCCATACTTTATCTAGATTTCCTCAGTTTTTACCTAATGTCCTTTTTCTTTTCTATGATCCCATCCTGGATACCATGTTACACTTAGTCTTTCTTTCTCCTTAGACTCCTCTACACTATGACACTTTCTAAGATTTTTCTTGTTTTTTGATGGCCTTTACAGTTTTGAGGACCAAGCAGGTTTTTGACAGATAAGATTTTATTAAGTCAAGGAAGTTATTTCCTTTTTCTAGTTTCCTAAGAGTTTCAATAGGAATAGGTTATTTAATGCTTTGGATTTTTATCCATTTACCTGTTAATAGAGTGAATACATTAATAGATTTTTTTAATGGTGAGTCATTCTTATAATCTTAGGACAAACTTGAATTGGTCATAATATGTTATTTATTGTATACATTCATAAAGTTAGTTTGCTAAATTTCACTTAGGAATTTTACCCATATGTTTATTAATGAGATTATCTTAAAATTTTTCTTCCTCTTAGTGTCCTTATCCAGTTTACAGGGAGCTTTTTCTTTTAGAGAAGAGTAGAATTTCAAAATCTCAGGCTGAAGAATGACAGGTACCAAACTTGTATAGCTGGACGAGCAATATCAATCTGAAGAGATTTTTGATAAAAACCAAAAAGAGGAGCCAGCCAAACCACTAGATGCCCCTGACACAAAGGAATTTATGGCAATGCAGATGCGAAGATAGATAATGTCCTTGACCATGACAGCAATATGACAAAACTTACTTTAAAAATGGCCCAATGTCTCTTTTGGAATCATACAAAGACATTTATGAAAGTAAACAAGAGTAGTATCAGTAAAGAGCAAAGCTTCATTTTGCAACTTTTTTTTTTTTTAATACAAAAAAGCATCAAACCTCATTCCCTGAGAGGAATCGATATAATACCACCAAAATAATGGAGAATACCAGTCAGGTCCTGAAACTGATCCCCCACTACCTAATCCCTCTTTGCCATCACCTGCCACTACCAGTGGCAAACAATGACCACTTCTACCCTATTCCCCGTGTCTTTCCCCTGCTCTCTTCTACCTTCAGTTTCCACTTCATTTTGTGAACATAAGCTACCTTTTACAGCCATATCACCCTGAATGCACCTGATCTCATCTGATATAATCTACCTCGTTTTACTTGTATATTTTGTCTACATTTTTTAAAAAAATTTATCTTGTATCTTATTCGGACATGTTGAAAGTACAATTTTTGGTCCAGTATACAAAATGTGCAAGTTATTTACGTTCAAAGTCACTGTTGTCACTGTTTGTTAACAACTACATTAATTGTTTTGTGATCAGGGTTTTAAGTTAAGTCTTAACTTAAAAAAAAAAAAAAATCCTATTCACCAAAACCATGAGGAAGTGAAATGATAATGTGGCAGTCTGATCTTCCAATCCAGCGGAACCGTTACTGTGCCCCCTGGTGGAGACATTCTCCTTTAACATCAGAATCATCTGTAGAATTTATTAGAACGTAGATTGCTAGGACAATAGCCCACCCCCAGAGTTTTTGATTTAGTAGGTATGAATTGTGGCCTTAGAACTTACATTTCTAAGAAGCTCCCAGGTGATAACACTGTTTGTCCACAGAGCACATCTTTTTAAATTTATTTTTAAAATTTTTTATTGTAAATTGACAAATTATAGTTGTATATATTTATAGGGTACATACAAAGTGATGTTATGATTTATGAATGCAATGTGGACTAATTAAATCAAGCTAATTAACATATCCATCTCCTTAAATACTTATCTTTTTTTGATGAGAACATTTGAAATTACTCTCTTGACATTTTGAAATGTACAATACACTATTATGAACTATATTCACCATGCTGTGCAATAGATTTAAAAGAAAACTTATTCCCCCTGTCTAACTGAGGCTTTGCACCCTTTGACCACTATCTCCCTATTTCCCCCAGCCCCCAGCTTCTGGTAAACTACCATTCTACTCACCGTTCTATGGGTTTGATTGTTTGTGAGAACATGTATTTATCTTTCTCTGCCTGGCTTATTTCACTTAGGATAATGTCCTCCAGTTCCATTCATATTGTCACAAATGACAGAATTTCCTTCCTTTGTAAGGCTGAATAGTATCCTATTGTGTATATATACCACGTTGTCTTTATCCCTTCATCTTTTGATGGATGCTTTGGTTAATTCTTTTACAGGACAACTGGGGTCTTTCCCTCAGAGAGTTCAACCAAGACCAGAGTAGGAGGAACAGGCTTTATTACTTGCAAGTAAGTGAGATAAGAGGTGTTCACTTGCCCTGAGGCTGGGTCTCAGGCCACTACCCTGAGTCTCAAACCACTCCCCAGTCTCAGGCCCCTCCTGTGGGCCCTGAGTTACTGTTGCATGTTGCACTTATTTCCAGCACAGGAGGAGACTGAGACCTCAGGAAGCAAACTCAATGTCAGTGGTCAAGCGTGCACAGACTAGGAATTACGTAAGAGTTACATAACCTGGAACCACCCCCAGTTAAACATTCATAGATAGCATGAAAATGCTAGGTAGCCAACTATAAAAGGTGTAAGCCAGGGCAAAACAAGGCAGCAGCTCACTCTGGAGCCTGCCCACACTTTGCCTGTGAAGTGTGTATTCTTTGCCCTTTCTATTAAACTTTTTTTCACTTTCTACTCTGACTCTGCTCTTGAGTTCTTTCCTACAGCAGAGTCAAGAATCTGGTAAGGGACAAGGTCAAAAAGTCAGTGACTCAAACTACTCCAGACCCTCTCCTCCAGTAACATAAAGAGAACACTGAGGATAGCTCCCAGAGCAATATCTCCCCGAACAAGGGGAAAAGGTCATTTTATATGGCCACAGTTCCCACCTAACTTCTTGCCCAAGTTCTTATTTAGGTCTTCTCATGTAAATGAAATATTCAAGCTTGTTCAATCTGGATTGATTGACTATGGGACATAGGCCACTGGTCAGTTCTGAAGCCCAAATTTGCATTTGGGCCAGGGAAGGAATGTGACCTCTGGGCAACAGCGGGACCTCAGGAAGTTGTCATACAGGGTAAACCTTGAGCCCTCAGCTAGTACAGGTTACAGCCGAGAGGTGGCAAATTGAGACTTCCTACTGGGGCTGACTTGACCTAAAACAGGGGCTTCTCACAGCCTGAGTATTTCACCAAATCAAATGTGATAATAATGTTTAAAGATATATATTTTTCATAAAACATTAATGAATTACTGTCAGATTGCTTTTTACAAGGTTGTTAAGTTCCAAGGTCAGTGAGTAAGCAAATGGCAGTGATACTCAAATTTACCATTGAAAGTCCTTCAAATCACTCTGAAATCATCATGACCTGCGCTATTACAGACTATAAAACAAGGGTTAACATTTTCGTTATGGAGCTGTAGGCTTTATTTTCTGGAGGATGGAAACCAAGGACTGCTTTGAAATGGAAAGCAGCATGGGATTCTCCCCCTCTCTCTTCCCCAAACCTTCTCTCTCTCCCCTTCTTATCTCATTTCTTCCCTCCTTCCTAGATGTGCAATAGATGTGTATTGTTTGGGTAGATAGATAGATATAAACAGTAATTTGTCCTCACTGGATTAAATATTTTTTTCTCATGATTTGGAGTTTTCTTTTGCTGCCCAATAAAACCTCTGCTGGCAACACTATCCAAGCACTTGGGGATTTCCTAGTGTATAGTCTTATAGTAAACCAGAGGCTCCAACATCCCATTTTCAATCATAAATATAACATCTAGACAAAAGATTGATAAGGAAATAGAGGACTTAAACAGTTCTTTTGCTGCCCAATAAAACCTCTGCTGGCAACACTATCCAAGCACTTGGGGATTTCCTAATGTATAGTCTTATAGTAAACCAGAGGCTCCAACATCCCATTTTCAATCATAAATATAACATCTAGACATAAGATCGATAAGGAAATAGAGGACTTAAACAGCACTATAAACCAACTAAAACTAACACACATGTATAAAACAGCCTACCCAACAGCAGCAGAATATATTTTCTCCTCAAGAGTCCTGTAGGATATTCTGTAAGATATTCTGTAGGATAACCATATGTTAGGCCACAAAACAAGTTGCAATAATTTTTTGTAAGTTGGCATAATACAATGTATCTTCTCTCACCACAATTAAATGAAGCTGAAAATCAATATAAGAAGGAAAACTCATTCTTAACCAATGGGTCAAAGAAATCAAAAGGGAAATTAGACAATACTTTGAGATGAATGATAACAAAAACACAATGTACCAAAACTTATAAGATTCAATAAAAACAGTGGTTACAGGGAAATTTATAGCTGTGAATACCTACATTAAAAAAGAAGAAAGATCTCAAATCAATAACCAAACTTTACGTCCTGATGAGCTCAAAAAAGAAAAGCAAACTAAACCTAAAGCTAACAGAAGGAAATAATAATAAAGATTAAAGTAGAGACGAATGAAATGGGAAAACAATGGAGAGAACCAATAAAAATATATAAAAGTTGAAACCCAATAAAAGTTGATTCTTTGAAAAAAATTTAAAATTGACAAACCTTTAGTGAGATCAACTAAAAAAGGAGACATGTAAATACCCAGGATCAGAAAGCAGAGACATTACTACCAACCTTATAAAGTAAAAAGGATTATAAGAGAACACTATAAACAACTGTATGTCAACAAATTAGATAATGTAGATGAAATGAACAAACTCCTGGAAACACACAACTTACCAAAACTGATTCAGAAAAAATGGAAATCTGAGCAGACATATGTCAAGTAAAGAGATTAAATGAATAATCAGAAACCTCCCAACAAAGAAAATCCAGAACCAGAGGGCTTCTCTGGTGAATTCTATCAAACATGTAGGGAAGAATGAACACCAGTCCTTTTCAATGTCTTCCCAAAAAAATAGAAGAGGGGAAAATACTTTCTAAACAATTCTATGACGTCAGTATGACCCTGATACTAAAATCAGACAAAGGTACCACACAAAAACTAGAAACCAAAATTCCTTAAAAATATGGATGAAAATCCTCAACAAAATACTAGCAAATTTAATCTAACAGTGTATTAAAAATATTTTACTCCATGACCAAGTGGGATTTATCCAAAAAATGGTTCAACATAAAAACATTGATCAATGTAATATACCATATTAACAGAACGAAGGAAAAAACCCATATGATCATCTCAGATGACACAGAGGAAACATCTGACAAAACCAACACCCTTTCATGATAAAAATACTCAGAAAACCTGGAACAAAAGAGAAATTCTTCAACATGATAAAGCACATTTAGAAATAACCTACAGTTCAACATTTAGAAATAACCTAACTTTTCACTACTGAAAGACTGAAAACTTCCTCCTAAAATCGGGAGTAAGACAAAGACGCTTATTGTAACCACTTCTATTCAACATTGCACTTGAAACTCTAGCCAGAGCAAGAATAATGGATAACATATATTTTGAGGTAAATTTTATTGCCAAGAATTTTGACCATAACTATATTTATAAAAGTTACATTCACTAAAAAGTTATTTTCCAATATTGCATTAAGTATAAATAAAAAAAATTTTTAAAGCAAAATTAAAGATAGAGAAATTGACAAATTCACATCATGATGAAACTTCAAAACCTCCCATAATTGACAAACAAAACTTTTACAGTATTAGTAAGACTGTAAAAATGTTTTAAGTATTAAGTAAAAATAAGTCAATGTATGCATAAAAACTATGTATCAAAATTCATATCATACAAATTCTTCTCAAGTACACATGAAAAAGTGATAAAGTTTGACCATGTTTTACATAGAAAAATGCATTTCAATGAAAATCTAAACACTGGCATCATACTATTGACATTCTCTCAGACAATAAGATCAGTTTAGGTATCAGTAACTCAAAGAACACTAAAAAGTGCTAATGTGTTTGAAAATTACTCAACACAATTGTGAATAACTTATAAGTAAAAGAAGAAATGATATTAGAATCAGAAAACACTAAGAATTAAATAATAAAAATATAATGCCTCAAAAAAAAGAGAAAAAAGAAAGAAAGAAAGAAAGAAAGAAACTCTAGCCAGAGCAATCAGGCAAGAAATAGAAATAAAAGACATAGAGATTAGACTGAAAGAAGTAAAACTATCTCTATTTACAGTTGACATGATTTGTATTTAGAAAATACCAATAAATCCACCAAAAAACTACTAGAGCTAATTAACAAATTCAGCAAAATTGCAGAGTACAAGATCACCAACACACAAAAATCACACAAAAACCACCAGCAATGATCAATCCAAAAAGAAATTAAGAAAATATTTTCATTTACAATAGCTTCCAAAAGAATAAAATACCGAAGAATAAATTTACATAAGAAGGTAAAAAAAACTTGTATACTGGAAACTAGAAAATAAAGAAATTAAAGATCTAAATAAATGGAAAGACATCCCCTGTTCATGGATTGGAAGACTTACTGTTATGAAGGTGGCAATCCTACTCAAAGATCTATAGATCAATGTAATCTACACTGAAATTTCAACAGCCTATTTTGCAGAAATGGAAAAGATGATGCTCAAATTCATACAAAATTGCAGGAAGCCCCAAATAGCTAAAACAATATAGAATAGAACAAATCTGGAGGACTCACACTTCCTGATTTCAGAACTTACTGCAAAATTACAATAAAACAAACAGACAAAAAAAAAGTGTGGTACTGGAGTAAAAATAGACAGACCAATGGAATAGAATTGAGAGTCCAGAAATAAACTCATATATCTACGGCCAACTGATTTTCTTTTTCTTTTCTTTTTTTTTTTTTTTTTACTTTTTAAAAAACTTTTTTTAATGCATTGATGAGAAAATTTTAAATCACATATGTATCTTCCATTTGTAGCTTGCATCATGTTTCTGTTGGACAATGTTGGTTTAGACACATTTATATCTGAATGATTTTCCTTTTTTTTTCTAAAGATGACCAGTAAGGGGATCTTAACCCTTGGCTTGGTGTTGTCAGCACCACGCTCAGCCAGTGAGCGAACCGGCCATCCCTATATAGGATCCAAACCCATAGCCTTGGTGTTATTATCACTGTGCTCTCCTGAGTGAGCCACAGGCCGGCCCTATCTGAATGATTTTTGAAAGACTGGTACAATTTTAATTTAATGACAGAAGTTAACTTTCTTAATCTTTCCTGTCTTCTAATAAAAGCTGAAATTTTCAGGTTTCTATAAGTTTAAACCATTATCTGTGTATTAGGGTTAAATATTCTGATTTTTTTTTTCAAAGTGTAACATATCAAAATTTATAGGCTGCAGGGCTCATGATTTGGAGGAAATTCTACATTTGTAAATACCTAGAGGAAAATTTACATTTGTAAATACCTATATTAAAAATAAGAAAAATCTCAAATAAATAATGTAATCTTCTACCTTAAGAAAATAGAAAAAGAAGAGCAAACTAAGCCAAAAGCAAATAAAAGTAGGAAATAACAAAGATTACAACAGAAATATATGAAATGGGGAATTAAAAAACAATAGAGAAAATCAACAAAATCAAAAGTTGATTCTTTAAAAAGATCAACAAAATTTGCAAAACTGGACTGACTAAGAAAAAAAGGGAGAAGACAATTTACTAAAATCAGAACTAAAGCAGGGGCATGGTAGAGCCGTTGTTTCCTGTATTACACTGGAGTAGGCTTTGAGGAGAGAGACCTCCTTTCTTTTTCCAGTCTTTGCTGATCACTCTCCTTATGTCACTGCAGTCAAGTGTCTGGCAAGCCGCCTGCACGGTGGCTATGGTTATTGCTGTGGCATCAAGCCACTTCTGCAGCAGCCATGGCTGTGGTGAAAGTGGCATTTTCCACATGCTCCTCGCCTTCTTCCAGGCAGGGGATGCTGCCCTTGGCTCCTGCCTACAACCCTGGGTGTGCTCTGTGTCTTGCCTGCTTCCAGGCAAGGGGGCTGCCCTCAGCTCCTCCCAACTGATTTTCAACAAGAGTGCCAAGGCCATTCAAGGAGAGAAAGAGTAGTCTCTTCAATAAATGGTGCTAAGGGCTGAGCCCATGGCGCACTGGGGAGAGTGCGGCGCTGGGTCCCGCCACGGGTTCGGATCCTATATAGGGATGACCGGTGCGCTCACAGCGCTCACTGGCTGAGTGTGGTGCAGCCGGTCTCAAAAAGGACAAAAAAAATTTTTTTAAATAAAATAAACGGTGCTAAAACAACTGGATATCCACATGCAAAAGACTGAAGTTAGACTCTTACTTCACACTGTATACAAAAATTAACTTAAAATGGATTACAGAATCATAGACCTAAATCTAAGGGCAAAAACTACAAAACCCTTACAAGAAAACATAGGGGTAAACCTTTACGACCTTGTATTTGGCAATGGATTTTATTTTTTTATTTTTTTTTCGTTAAATTTTTATTTTGTCAATATACAATGTATATGATTATTATGGCCCATCACCGACACCTCCCTCCCTCCTCCCTCTCTCCCCTCCCCCCCAAGAATGTCCTTTCCGTTTGCTTGTTGTAACAACTTCAAAAAAGTATAGTTGTTATATCTTCTTCCCGCCCCCCCTGGTTTTTTTTGTGTGTGTATGTGGGTGAATTAATTTGTTTATTTTTAGCTCCCACCAATGAGTGAGAACATGTGGTATTTCTTTTTCTCTGCCTGACTCGTTTCACTCAATATTATTCTCTCAAGGTCCATCCATGTTGTTGCAAATGGCAGTATTTGGCAATGGATTTTAGATTAGACACCAAAACCATTAGCAACAGAAGAAAAAATAGACAAATTTGACTTCATCAAAATTAAGAACTGGTATATCAAAGGACATCATGAAAGTGAAAAGACATGTATCAAGGAGGTGAAAAAGCAACTTACAGAATGTAAGAAATATTTGCAAATCATTTATCTGATACTGGACTTACATCCAGAAGATGTAAAGAACCCATAGAACTTCATGACAAAAAGGTGAACAACTGAATTTAAAAAAGGACAAAGGTCAAAACCACAATGAGATATTACCTCATACCCATTAGGATGGCGACTATTAAAAAACAAAACCAAAAACCAAAACAGAAAATAACAAGTGTTAGAGAGGAATTAGAATACTTGTGCACTATTGGTGAATGTAAAATGGTGCAGCTGCTGTAGAAAACAGCATTATGGTTCTTCAAAAAATTTAAAATAGGATTTCTATATGATCCAGTATCCCACTTCTAGGTATATATTCAAAGAATTAAAAGGAGTACCTCAAATTGATATGTGCACACCCATGTTTATAGCAGCATGATTCACAATAGCCAAGAAGTAGAAGCAAACCAAACATACATTGATGGATGAATGAATAAACAAAATGTGGTATATACATACAAGTATAATGGAATATTACTTAGCCTTCAAAAGGAATGAAGTCTAGTCACATACCACAACATGGATGAACCTTGAGGACATTATGCTAAGTGACATAAGCAGGTCACAAAAAGATAAATACTGTATAATTACACTTATAAGAGATATCTAAGGTAGCCAATTCATAGAAACAGAAAGTACAATGATGGTTGTCAGGGGATAGGGGGAGGGAAAAATGAGAAGTTTAATGAATAACAGAGTTTCAGTTCTGCAAGATGATAAATTTCTGGAGATCTCTTGCACAACAATGTGAATATATTTAATACCACTGAATGAACTGTACATTTAAAAAATGGTTAAGATGGTAAATTTTATGTTATGTGTTAATTCTATCACAATTAAAACTTTAAAAAAAATTTTTTTAAAGATAGGCAGATTGAAGAAAAAAATGGACAAATAATTTGAATAGACATTTCTCCAAAGAAGATATACAAAGGGTGCTTGACATTTCTAGTCCTTAAGGAAATACAAATCAAAACCACAATGAGATACTACTTCACACCCACTAGAATGACTATAATAGTAGTAATTTTAAAAAACAGTAACAAGTGTGGGTGAGGGTGGGGAGAACTGGCACCCTTGTCACTGCTGTTGGAGTTTAAAATAGTTCAGGCTCTGTGGAAAACAGTTTGATGGTTCCTCAAAAACTTAAACATAGAATTACCAGATGACCCCACAATTCCTCCCCAAGACAACTGAACACTGATACTCGAACAAAAATGTATACATGACTGTTCATGACAGCACTATTCACAATAGCCCAAAGGTAGAAACAGCTCAAATATCTAAATAGCCATTGTTTATCCAGATGAATGGGTCAACAAAATGTGGCATATGCAAATGAGAACAATGGAATATTACTCTGCCATGAAAAGGAATGGAGTGCTGACCCATGCTACAATATGGATGAACCTCAAAAGCATTGTGCTAAGTAAAAGTCAGACACAAAAGGTTACATTTTGTTATAATTCCATTTATATAAAATATCCAGAATAGGTAAATCCATACCTACAGATACAGATAGGAGATTGATGGTTGCTAGGAGTTGGGAGGAAGGGAGTAGGGAGACTTCTCATGGTATGCGGTTTTCATTTGGATTTGGATAAGTGTGGTCATTGCACAACATTGTGACTGTACTAAATTCCACTGAATTGTATACTTTTTAACATGGTTAATTTTATGTTATGTGGATTTCACCTCAATTTTTTAAAAAAGCAAAATAAATAACCCCATGTATAGTCATTTCTTGAATTTTGGTAGACCAAACACACTCTTGCTGAAAACAACTAAAACTTTTGGATTAAATCAAGGGGGTAAAAATTAAAAACAAAAAAACAAAACAAAAAACATTTAAAATATACCGCAGAGCTATCTAGAAAGTACAGAATCCTCAAGAAGATCAAATACAAAATTAAACTGGAGATCCAGAGTTGAGGAATACTGACAGCAACCCTCACCAGGCAGTATCTCCTGTACACCAGCACCAAGGAGCTCCCACGTGGAGAACCTAAGGCACAGGAGCAAAGCCTAAGGCCCACCCAAGGGGGAAATCTAGGAGAAGACAAATAGATCTGGGGCCGCAAAGGGCTACACACACAGAAGAGGATGGGAAGAAAGTTTATTTGATTTTCTAGGGTGCTGGGTGTATGTGAAAACTTTTTCCCACAATTGTAAACAGAAGGCAGCCCTCTTAAGGGTTTGTGGCAGGGCTGCCATGTACACCCACACAGCTGCAGACCCATGTGAGCTGCAGACTATACGGGATGCCTTTCACATAGACCGTGTTGTAAATGGCACTCCCTGATTGTGCAGTGCCCAACCTACATAACCTTCCTTATGGTCTTTGTTTGTAGCCAGAATGTACACTACCTGTGTGGTTCAATAAAACCGAAACCAAGACTTTATTTTAAAGTGATTCTGACTTGGTGGTGCCTACAAGTCTCTGGAAGAAAATTTCAGATCCTCTGTGGAGGAACCCATCTTCAAAGCAATCCTCAAAGAATTGACAGAAAGTTCTAAACAACACTAACTCGCACACACACAGAAATCACTAAATTGTAAGCATGCAGAGCACCACAGGTGAGAGCCATCAGCAACGACAGCAGACTCACAGAGATTTCAGATAACAGAATTATCAGGTACCCAATATTAAAGAGTATATTTAATGTGCTTGAAGCAATTTGAAAAAAAGTGAATATATAAAAAATAAGAGCAAGCAAGCAGATTTAGAAAAAATTCAAGTACAAAATTTTTAAGTGAGCGATATAATAATCAAAATCAGAAACTCAAAATGTGAATTAAAATCTCTTTGCTTTAGGCTTTGGAATTTGAGGTAACATCAGTGGAACTCCCACTTCTGAGAGTGTGGGGGACTGGGTCACTCTTGCTGAAACAGGTAAAGCAGCTACAAAGACACAGCTGAAGACTACTAACCTGGGAACTGCAGGATACTGAGAAGGCCTATGTGGCTGTTATTAGTATCAAAAGGAGAAAAATAAAATAAAGCAGAGGCTATCGATATTCAACAGGATAGTGGCTGAGAATTTCTAAAGTTGATAAAAAGACTTCCTTCCTCATATTCAAGAACCCTAACGATTCCTCCTTAAAACACCTTCACTTCCTCGCTCTCTGCATACCCCTCCTCAGTCTCCTTTGGTGTTTTCATCTCAGATATCCTCCTTTTAAAGTGGAGTGACCTAGGCCTCTGCCCTGGGACTTCTGCTGTTGTTTTATCTGGTTTCAGTCCCTAAATTATCTCACCCAGCCTCGTGGCTTTAAAACCGTCTCTATGCTGCGGAATCCCAATTTTATATCTCCAGCCTAGACATCTGAACCCTAGACTCATCCCACCACCTGCTCTACATCCGCACTTGTATTTTAACAGGGTTCTCAAGGTTAATGTGTCCAAAAATGAGCTCCTGGTGTTTCCTCTGAAATCTGCTTGTCCACCAGTCTCCCCATCCCCTCTCATGACAGTTGCTTTGGCAACCCTTTGGCATCATCCTTGACTTCTCTCTTTATCCTCATACCCCAAATCTGATGCATCTTCAAATCCTCTTGGCTCTAACTTCAAAAGATGCTCAGAATGAGACCACTTCTCCACCACTGTCATCCCAGTCACAGCCGCCACCGTCTCTCACCCGGATCGTTGCTGTACCTTCCACTGGCCTCCTGCTTCTGCCCTGTCCATCAAATCTCAGCCCAATGGCTCCTGTTGAAACCTAAATCATGCTGCTCCTCTGCTCAAAACCCTCCAATGGATTCCTATTTCACCCATAAGGTGAACATCCTTACTTTTACTTACAAATTACATTTCCGAAGTCCTGGCTTTGATTTACCGCACCTTCATGATGTGCTCTCACTTCTTCTCAGATGACATCCCCTAAAACTCTCCCCTCCCTCCCTCCCCTCCAGCCACACTGAATACCTTGCTGTTTTTGCCAACATGCAAGACATTTGTATCATCCACTTCTGTTGGTTATAACAAAATACCTGAAACTGGGTGATTTATAAGAAAAAAATTTTATTGCTTACAGTTTCTGAGGCTGGGAAGTCCAAAGTCCAGGGAACACATCTGGTGAAGGCCTTAGTGGTGGCAACAGTGACGGCAGAGTATCACATTGTGACATGGTGGGGCAGAGAGAGCAGAAAGACTAACCTCCTCATTCTCTCCTTTTATAGCCCTCCAAACCACTTCCCAACCACCATTATTAATCCATTTACTGCACAGTCCTACAATCTAATCACCTCTTCAAGGCTCCACCTTTCAATTACCATAATAGGATTTCTCACCCTCAACAGTTACAGTGGGAATTACATTTTGGGCAGGGGGAAGGACATTGACTTGCCATTCTCTCTACCTCAGAAGCTCTTCCGCACATCATCACCAGAAGGAGATATTTACTATTTTTGTTCTTGTTTGCCAACCTAATGAGTGAAAGAATATATAATTTTTGTGTTAACCAACATTCTTTATCTGCCATTCCTATTACGTTCAGCAAAGTGATACAGGCACAGTGGCTTCCCAAGCTCAGTATCTCCTGCAGAGCATTTTTAAATGCCAGGCTTCACCACAGACCTACTAGATCAGAATCTATGGAGCAGGGCCCAGGAACCTTTTTGTGTTTGTCTATGTTTTAATTTCCACAAGTGACTCCAATACAGCCAGCTGAGCACATATTCACCAACAGGCAACTGGAAATCATGAATATAGCTATGTAGAGTTGAAAAATCTAAATTTCCTTTTTTTTTTTTTTTTGGCCTTTTTGAGACCGGCTGCACCGCGCTCAGCCAGTGAGCGCTGTGAGCACACCAGTGAGTGCTGTGAGCACACCAGTCATCCCTATATAGGATCTGAACCCGTGGCGGAGCGCTGCTGCACTCCCAGCGCCGCACCCTCCTGAGTGCGCCACAGGCTTGGCCCAAAAAATCTAAATTTCAAAAGCTATGAATTAAGTATTTAAGAAAATAACATACCCAGGTAATTATGAGTAGATGTTCAAAATTCAATTCACGTGCAACATTTCAATTCCACAAATTATTTGAACTAGGGATGCCTACAAGTTCCTCCCTCTGCTTCAGACACTAAAGCCTAAGATACCGAAAGCAGCTGTGAAGTGCATATTTTAGAAGGATGATTGTCTGGCCCACTGGGGATCCCTTCTTAAAGTACATGAATACCGATCTTTTGGAAAAGGAAATATGGTCATGGAGATCTGTCTATCATCGCTGGACTGTGTCCCATCAAACCTCCTCACTTGAAGAATGGAGAAAAAACTGCCTGCTCCTCCAGCTTTTATCAGGATGGTCCTGGGCAGAGTGAGGGATTTTAAAGACAATGACCCTTGAGGACAGGTCAGCTCAACTGTTTGAGAGGGTAGGTGCCCTGGCAGCAGGGCAGAGACATTCTCTCCTCTTCTTGAGACCTGAAAGGGGCCACCTTATTGTCACACACTGTGAGCAGCCACCAGGTGGCGAGGTTCCCTTATTTTCCTTAAAGCTCAAAGTAAAGGTGAGAGAATAAAGGACTTCAAATTCTCTACTTGGTCAAAACTAAAGTGAAGGGGAGTGGTTTACATAAGTCATCAGGGCTGCAGATACGATCATTAGAGCACTGTAGCAGAGCTGTGCCCCGATTGAGTTCTTAGGTGCTCCACCACGGAGGCTGGGCTTTGGGTAAATTACGCTGTAGCCTCCTTGTGTCTCAGTGCCTTATTCATTAAAATAGGGAAAATAACAGAACCCACCTTGCAGAGAGGTTGTGAGGAAATGATTAATGTAGGTGAAGTGCTGAGACATTGCCTGGCAAGTTCTAAGTACTTGAAAAGCTTTTTTTAAAAAAATGAAAAGAAAATTAAGAAAACCTCTGGTATTACAATTTCATTTTAATTGCTTTTAGGCTGAGTTCTGTTTCAGATTCCTCTTTATTCTTTAAATGCCCTAGAAAGTCACATCTATGTCAAAACTGGAAATGACCTAGTTAGAACAGATATGTAAGTAGTAAACAGGGCTCAAGTACTTTTGTTTTGAGAAAAATCAATGTACAAACCCCCCAAATTTATAAAACAGATAAATTCCAGAGATTGCAAAGAGTATTTTTAAAAAGAGATTCATCAGTCTTCCTTAAAAAGTAAGTTTTCTTTTTGCATTAAGAATTTGGTTCAATTTATTAAGTTCGGTTTGCTCCTAACTGCTCCCTGAAGTGAGATGCAGGCCTCCTTAGGACAAATCGTGAAGCTGATAATTTGGCTTCTGCACAATCTGCTTTCCCTTTTTGCAGGTTTTCCCTTCCTTACAAGCTTGCCATGCTACCTGCCTGCAGTCCACCCTCCTTGGTCTCCCAATCCCCTCCTTCTAACAGGGGCACAGGCAAAGGAGGAAGATCGGAAGGAAATATAATACCTTCCATTTCACAGGCTGAAGGGATGGAATGGAGCTCAGATCTGTGTTCAAAACTCATTTTACCACTTAAAATATGAGTAATTTGGAGAAAACACTGCACATCTCTGAGCCTCAATTTCCTCACTTTCAACATGAGGATAATTATCTAGTTATTAGTGTTATTTTAAGAATTAAATGAGTTAACTAACATATGTCACCCAAATTTATATCACTGACCCTGTGGCCCCATCTTAGTCTCTCCGTCATATTTAAATGAATGCAATCCAATATCCAAGAGTAAACAAAAGTGATTCCAATCTTTACACTAATCTCTCATAGACTACTATGTGGAAACTAACATCTCTTAAAATTTATTTTCTGTTCCTTTGCTCTGTCTCTTTCCCATTCCATGCCTCTCCCGAAGCATTGCTCCCATTCCCAAAACAAAACTTCCCTGAAATCCTGAGTTTATTTCCCTGCTTGCTCCCCCTTTTCCTCCCATCTCTATTCTTCCTTCTCTCTTGACCACATAGGCATCTCCAATTTTCTTTCTGAACTTTGCCCTGATTCTGCATCACAAAAGCCAGCAAAGAGGACAGTAAAAGTGAGAAAGGAGTGAGGCCTACAGGCCAAAGGCAGGATTTTCTTAAAATTTTGTATAACTTAAAAATAATCAGCATATATATGGAAAGATACTTGCCCATGGCATGATACAAGAGCAAGTACACAAATAAATATTAGTTTCCTCTCCTCTTATCTTACTGACTTGTAAATTTCGGATAGTCTTCCCTCTGAAAGCTACTTCTGGAAATATTTGTTTCTTGCTCCAGTCCCACATTGCCCATCAGGTTCTGTTAGGAGCTCTTTTCTATAAAATCATATTCCTTCATGAACACAGAAATGCAGTTGGGGGAAGTCTGGATTAGAAAACAGGGGATTCCTGGGCAAGTCACTAATTTGTCCTCAATGGCAACTTATTGGCACGTTGGACAAGCTATTCTTGGCTCCTCTCAGTGTAAGATATTTAACATTCTCAGATGACTCTGTTCACTTACCTTAGTAAGTAATTTAGGGATTTCTTTCCACACAAAATCTGTTACTGTTTGGGAATCTTCTTGAGCGACTGCCCTTTTTCTTAGATAACAATAGTACCAAGGTTTTCGCTGACAGTCTAAAATATAATCTTGGAAGTGACAGCTAAATATAAAGAGGCTTGGTGAAATGCCCTCACATATGAAACTTATTTTATTCACAAAAGGCACAACTAGATCCTGCCATATTAACTTTTATCATTAACTAAACATTTGAGATACAGAGAATTTTGTTTTATTTATTTGCATCTTATCTCATTTTACTTTGTTTCTTTTTCTCTCTAGTTTATCTACCTCATTAATCACTTTAAGAAGAAGATTTTTGGCTCTATTAACTATTTCAATTGTTTTTCTATTCTCTATTTCATTGTTTTCTTCCCTTATCTATATATTTTCTCCCTGCTGCTTTCTACAGGTTTTTTCATCTTCTTGAAATAAATTGTTAGTTCATTTGTTTTAAATATTACTTTTATTAGATCAATTCAATTCTGTAATTTTCCTCCAAGTATTATTTTAACTATTTACCATATATTTTGATACATAATATTTTCATTATCAATGATTCTTAAATTTTATATCTTATGATTTACTCTTGAAACCAAGGGTTATCATATAGGAGATATTTTTTAGTTATGAAACATATGAAAATTTTAAGTCATCCTTTTGCTATTGACTTCTAAATTGATTACATTGAAGGCAGAAAACATATTTTCTATGATGTTGATTATTTCAAATTTATTGATTCTTCTTTTGTGGGCTGATATAAGGTTAAATTTTGTGAATGCTAAAAAACTTTAAAAGTATGCGTATAAATTTCACCTCAATTAAAAAAGAAGGCTATGTACTTTTTGTACCTTCTTGGTCTCTTATTCCTTTAGTCAGTATGTAATGTAACTACACTGTCCTTTACCTTCTCTTTTGTTTAGTAAGATTGATGCCTCAGATATTTTTGTTTCATATTTTCCTGTTACATTTTTCCACTTTTTATTTTCAACTGTTCTTTTGATAACTACAAAATCTGCTTGACTGGGTCAACTAAATTATAATGCCTTGAGAAGCTTTCAATAAGCCAACAGTCACATCTGCATGTCCTGGAGAATGTTATCATAAGACCATTTTAACATAATAAACCAGACATACATTCATGAGAAAAAGTAACAAAATAAGCTAGAATTCTTCTTGTAACCCTCACCTTACATTCTGGCATGTAGGTAACCTAGTAACAAACCAAAATCTATACATGTGTATTAGCCAATGGTAAAACTGATGTAATGGTTAGGGAGCTGTCCTCTTTTTTCTCTCCTTCAATTCTCTCCTTTTGTGTGACTAAAATGCTGAGTTCTGCTGGCCCATTTTATAGCACATTTCTTAGAGAAATCTGACCTATGCATTTACTGGCTGCATTTGTAACAAAGTGGCTCCATGCTTAAATGTTTGGCCTCAATTTCTTTTAGGTAAAATCTTTATATCCTTCTTAATGTATTTCTTATCAAATATATATTGCTGAAACTTATTTTGCAATCTATCTGAGAATCTCAGCTTTTGATTAGTGTGTTTAGCCCATTTACATTTATTGTAACCATTGTAAGATTGGGACTTATTTATGTATCTTTACTTCTTTGTTTCTTTTTACCATGTTTCATTTTGTTACTTATTTTTTACTCTCCTAATTACCACTGGGTAGTTTAAATATTTTTCTAATAATTTTAGAATTATAAATTCTATTTTTTAATGTCTTACAAGACCAATAGTTATGTTTATTTCTCAGTCTAAGTTTAAATGTTATTAATCTCTGAATCTTATCCACCTACCCCCAACAAATTAAGAATTTTAGCAAGAGTTTCTTATTTTCCACTGCACATCTTCATATTGATATTGATAGCATCTGGAGATTTAGTACTAGATTGCACTTTGATTTTGTTGTTGAACCATTGCTTATTTAGACTTCAATAAACTTTAATGAATTATTCATCCTGCCAGCATGAGCAATGGATTTCTGATCAATGGAGTCTGACCACTGCTTTGGACTGGCACTGATTTTTTGCTCTGCTGTAGTGGAGAAAAGAAAATGGCCCTGTGAGAGAGCTCTCTTTCAATCCATCCCACATCTGTGTTCTCTGGTGTTCTCCTGCTTCAGGCTACTTTCCCAGACACTGTTCCCCACTTCAGACCCCAGCAACTTTCTATCACTGTAAGAGCTTTTCACATTATTGTGTTGATTTGTCAACATGGCTGATATCCATCAATCTCTTCATCACCCCTGTGACGCCACCAGTGTAGGGATGGGAAGGAGTCAAGCAAAGTTCAGATGGCCTGTGCTAGTTGCCATCTTATCTGAAATTAGAAATTTTAAGTGTTTTATGTTCTTCACAGGGTTATTAGTAGAATCAAAGGAGATAAAATAAGTATGTTAAAGTTCTTAAAAACTGTGTTACATAAATGTTCACTATGTGTTATGGAGGGGTTTTTTTTGTTGTAAAATAAGTATGTTAAAGTTCTTAAAAACTGTGTTACATAAATGTTCACTATGTGTTATGGAGGGGTTTTTTTTGTTGTTTTTTTTTTTTTCCCTCTAGAGATTTAAATGGGCAGGAACTTGGAGAGAAGAAAAGCAGTAACTAGCTCATTATGGCAATTTTGCACTATTTGCAGCTGGCAGACTTTGAGATGAGTGATATATTCATAACTGAAATATTAGAGAAAGCCTTCCTTCCCTATTTAAAATTTTGGCTTGAATTTTTTTAACACAATAGACTAAAGAATATGATGCATGATGGGATGGAGATTAATAGAAGGGTCAAAAGTCAATGTGAGCTTATTTTTTTCTCCCATGTTGCACTGACAACAAACTTCAAAGAGAAAATTAGTATAAATACTATTTGTTCTTGAAGATGAATATTGACTTCATTAGGAAGATGATAGCTAAGTCCTCCCTCTCATCATGATGATCCTTTCTAGAAGAGATTTTTCTTAAAACTAAAAATATAGGGCAAGAGAGATGGTACGTTTACATCATCTCAGTAAATGAATTATTCTATTTAACTTCAAAAGTATACAATTATTTTTGCACCATTCTGCAGATTGTTTCACTAAAGTACTAAGCCAAATAAATATTAAAAACACACTGGTTTTTGTTTTTGTTTTTTTGTCTTTTGTCTTTTTCCGTGTCCGGCAACGGATCGCAACCCTCAGTGTTGCCCCCGTACCGGACCGGGGACCGGCAACGGGATTGCAACCCTCGGTGTTGCTCCTGCGCCTCGCTCAGCCAGTGAGCGGAAACCGGTCTGTATGTGGGATCCGAACCCT